>NW_017190991.1:0-11001 GCF_001704415.2 Capra hircus
CTCCTGCTTTTTTTGGTCTCTTTTGCGTGTGGTATATCTTTTTCCAGCCTTTCACTTTTCAGTCTGTATGTGTCCCTTGTTTTAAGGTGGGTCTCTTGTAAGCAGCATATAGAGGGGTCTTGTTTTGTATCCATTCGCCAATCTTTGTCTTTTGGTTGGGGTGTTCAACCCATTTACGTTTAAGGTAATTATTGATAAGTATATTTATCCCGTTACCATTTATTTATTGTTTGGTTCGGGTTTATACACCCTTTTCGTGTTTCCTGTCTAGAGAATATCCTTTAGAATTTGTTGGAGAGCTGGTTTGGTGGTGCTGAATTCTCTCAGCTTTTGCTTGTCTGTAAAGCTTTTGATTCTCCTTCGTATTTGAATGAGATCCTTTGCTGGGTACAGTAATCTGGGCTGTAGGTTATTGTCTTTCATCACTTTAAATATGTCTTGACATTCCCTCCTGGCCTGAAGAGTTTCTATTGAAAGATCAGCTGTTATCCTTATGGGAATCCCCTTGTGTGTTATTTGTTGTTTTTCCCTTGCTGCTTTGTTTAATATTTGTTCTTTGTGTTTGATCTTTGTTAATTTGATTAATATGTGTCTTGGGGTGTTTCGCCTTGGTTTATCCATTTGGAACTCTCTGTGTTTCTTGGACTTGGGTGATTATTTCCTTCCCCATTTTAGGGAAGTTTTCAACTATTATCTCCTCAAGGATTTTCTCATGATCTTTCTTTCTGTCTTCTTCTTCTGGGACTCCTATAATTCGAATGTTGGAGCGTTTCATATTGTCCTGGAAGTCTCTGAGATTGTCCTCATTTCTTTTAATTCGTTTTTCTTGTTTCCTCTCTGATTCATTTATTTCTACCATTCTATCTTCTATTTCACTAATCCTATCTTCTGCCTCCGTTATTCTACTATTTGTTGCCTCCAGAGTGTTTCTGATCTCATTTATTGCATTATTCATTATATTTTGACTCTTTTTTATTTCTTCTAGGTCCTTGTTAAACCTTTCTTGCATCTTCTCAATCCTTGTCTCTAGGCTATTTATCTGTGATTCCATTTTGATTTCAAGATTTTGGATCATTTTCACTATCAATATTCGGAATTCCTTCTCTGGTAGATTCCCGTACTTCTTCCACTTTTGTTTGGTTTGGTGGGCAACTCTCCTGTTCCTTTACCTGCTGAGTATTCGCTCTGTCTCTTCATCTTGGTATATTGCTGCGTTTGGGTGGCCTTTTTATATTCTGGAAATTTGTGGAGTTCTGCTTTATTATGGAGCTTCCTCACTTTGGGTGGGCGTTCTATCAGTGGCTTGTCAAGGTTTCCTGGTTAGGGAGGCTTGTGTTGGAGTTTTGGTGGGTGGAGCTGGTTTCTTCTCTCTGGAGTGCAGTGGAGTGACCCATAATGGGTTATGAGACATCAAAGGTTTTGGGGATAATTTGAGCTGGCCTATATATTGAAGCTCAGGGGACTGTTCCTGTGTTGCTGGAGAATTTGCATGGTATGTCTTGTTTTGGAACTTGTGGCCCTTGGGTGGAGCTTGGTTTCGGTGTAGGTATGAAGGCATTAGATGGGCTCCTATTGCTTAATGTTCCCTGAATTCAAGAGTTCTCTAATGTTTTCAGGCTTTGGATTTAAGCCTCCTACTTCTGGTTTTCAGTTTTATTTTTACAGTAGCCTCTAGACTTCTCCATCTATACAGCACCGGATGATAAAAACATCTAGGTTAAAGATGAAAAGTTTCTCCACATTGAGGGACACTCAGAGAGGTTCACTGAGTTACAAGGAGAAGAGAAGATGGAGGAGGTAGTTAGAGTAACTGGAATGAGATGCAGTGAGATCAAAGAGGAGAGAGCAAGCTAGCCAGTAGTCACTTCCTTATGTGCGCTCTATAGTCTCGGACCGCTCAGAGGTATTTACAGAGTTATATGGGGAAGAGGAGAGGGAGGAAGTAGACAGAGGTGACCAGGAGGAAAAGAGAGAGGAATGAGTAGGAGAGAGACAAATCCTGCCAGTAACCAGTTCCTTTAGGTGTTCTCCACCGTCTGGAACACACAGAGATTCACAGAGTTGGATAGAGAAGAGATGGGGGGAGAAAAGAGACAGAGGCCACCTGGTGGAGAAAAAGGAGAGTCCAGAGGAGGAGAGAGTGGTCAAGCCAGTAATCTCGCTCCCCAGGTAAACTTGGGTAGTGAAGTTTGGGTTTTTTAAATGCACAAAATTGACAGCAAAAACCTAAGAACAAAGATTAAAAATCTAGAGTAGAGATTGGATTTTCAAAGATACAATATTAAAGAAAAGCAGAAGGAAAAGAAGAAAAGAAAAAAAAAAGAATTATTAAAAAGCAAACAAACAAAACAAAAACAAACAAAGAAACCAACAATCATCCAAAGACTATATATGGGTTTGCCTTAAAAAAAAAGTCTTTTTTTTTTTAAATAGTAATGATAGGTTATAGAAATAAAATTAGAGGAGAAATAGAAGACTTAACAATTTAAAAAAAGTTAGAAAAAAAAAGAAAAAAACACAAAAAACAAAAAAGCAAAAAAAAAAAAAGGAATGATTTTAAAAATAGTGAAAATATGTCTCGCCCTTCTCTGGTGTTATGGGCCGTGTGGGATCACTTCCAAGGTGGTTCCCTCTGTTTAACTTCTTCTGTTTGCTGGTTTTTTAGGCTCACTAGTTCAGTCGCGCTGTGGGGAGGGGGGATGCTGCAAAGAAATAGCACTGTCGTGTGCACACAGTATCTCTGCCCTGCTTGGCCTGTCCTTTTTGGCGGCGGCACAAACCGCTCCGGCTCTATGATGCTCAGCCGGGAACCGTCTTGGCCGGCCCTAGGCTGCGTGCACTTCCCCAGTCCAAGCCGCTCAGGTTCGGCGCTCAGGCAGCCCTCAGAGGCGCAAATTCGGTCTGGGACTGCGCTTTTGTGCCCTTCCCAGGTCCGAGTAGCTCAGGAGTTTGGCGAGCGCGATCTGCCGCGGCTCTGTCACCTTTTCTGCCGCTGCTGCCTCAGCTTTCTGGGTGGACCCACTGGCGCACCCCGTGAGGCAGATTGTGACTGTCCAGCACCCCCAGAAGTCTTAGCAAAGGAGCCTGCTTGCGGTTAGGTAAGTAAAGTCTCTCCGGGTCTGCAATTGCCCCTTTCCAGTCCTTATGGCTCTGGCTGCCTGTCCCAGGTGGGGGATGGTCTGCAGCCGGCTTTTTCCATTCTGTCCTTTGTTCTGTGCGCAGTCCTGGCGGTGTCTTATGTTCGAGCTATCCCACAGTCTGGTTTGCTAGCCCAAGTTAGATCGTTCTGGTTGTGCGTGGGGCGTTCCTGCCCGATTCCTTACAAAGCACTGCTGCCCGCGCCTCCCGCGCGTCCCTGCCCTGCCCCCACTTCCCAATGGCGGATGCAGGCGTCTGTGCTGCTTTTTCCGCTGGGGGAGTTACTGTTGGGCTTGTAATCTCTTGGTTTTAATTATTTATCTATTTTTTCCTTCCTGTTATGTTTGCCCTCTGTGTTTCCAAGGCTCGCCACAGACTCGGCAGGGAGAGTGTTTCCTGGTGTTTGGAAACCTCTCTTCTCAAATTCCCTTCCCGGGACGGGCTTTCCCTTCCTGGGACGGAGCTCCCTCCCCACCTCCTTTGTCTCCTTTTTCGTCTTTTATATTTTTTTCCTACCTGTTTTTGAAGACAATGGTCTGCTTTTCTGGTTGCCTGATGTCCTCTGCCAGCCTTCAGAAGTTGTTTTGTGGAGTTTGCTCGGCGTTGAAATGTTCTTTTGAGGAATTTGTGAGGGAGAAAGTGGTCTTCCCGTCCTATTCCTCCGCCATCTTTCGTGTTCTCTCTAACTTCATGTTTCTTGACAATGAAGAGATCAGTCTCTGATTACCCACTTCATACAGCAAAGCTTTATGAACTTTCTGAATGTGTTGATCATGTTCTCCTAAAATTAAAAAAAATATATTTTTTGTTTTCCTTTTTCTTGTTTTTCTTCAAGACAAAACTGGGGAGGGAATTGTGTCAATAATATTAGGCCGGAGCCCTATTCTTGAGTACAAAGTCAACACCCCTAAAAATAAAATCAGATCGTTTTAGTGTTGGAAGCACAACAACAATAAAATTCTCCATGCATTTTGTTGCCTATAAGGTGATGGAATTTAATGGAGTCTACTTCCCTATAAGATGAGAACACTCTCAATAGCAAAGCTACGTTTCCTATCATCACTCTCATAAAATAAATTTTTTGCTTTGGAAAAGATTAATTTTTATTTTTATTTTATTTATTTTATTTTTTTTAATTTTATTTATTTATTTATTTTTAAAATTTAAAATCTTTAATTCTTACAATTCATTTAATTTTTATTGAAGAACACTTGCTTTACAGGATTTTGCTGTTTTCTGACAACCCTCAACATGAATCAGTCATCATTTGAATTCAGTTCAGTTGATCAGTTCGTGTCCGACTCTATGTGACCCCATGAATTGAAGCACGCCAGGCCTCCCTGTCCATCGCCATCTCCTGGAGTTTACTCAAACTCACGTCCATCGAGTCGGTGATGCCATCCCGCCATAGGTATACATATATTCCTTAGTCCTTTTAATCATTTTTAAAAACTGTCTTTAAAAGATCATATGTACTTTCAGTTAAAAGAAAATAGATGTGATAGTAGAGAATTACATAAAGTTGAGACTTTGAACTTCAGCATAGTATGGCTGGAAAACTGTGAATAGATTACCAAAATCTTTGCTACATCTTTCAGATCCAGTGTCTTCAACCCCATTTGGAGACACTGTCTCTTGGGTGACTGTCCCTCCCTGCAGTTCCTCTGCCCTGCCTCAGCACTCACCATCGCCTCTCACTGGTACAGTGTATCCCAGATACTCAAGGCTCACTCTTCTCTTCATTCAAGTCTTTGCCCTAAAAGTCACTTTGGAAAACCTTTTCTACACAGTTGTTTCTAAAATATCCCCATGCATCACTATTATTTGCCTTGTATCTGCGTGTGTGTGTGTGTGCGTGTGTGTGTGTGTTTGTGCAAACTCCCCTTCAAGAGTTTAGATGGAAAAAGGACTTTAGTCACCATCCTCATGTCCCTAGCACATATGAGACTGCCTGACACGTGTTAATAATTGGGAAACATTTGCAAATAAATTAATTTCTATGAGTACACTGAGTTGAATAGAGTCTGCCTGCTGGTTTTATAAATAAGGAATCTGAGACTGAGAGAATTCAACTCTTTTCAGGGTCTTCAAGGTAGACAAAGATAGAAACAAGATTGAAACCACTGAAGGAATCTTTTGATGGATCCAGTCCAAACATACATACTTCAGGTAAAGCTGAACTCAATGATGGAAAAGTCTAATTCTGATAATCCAATGGGAGTGAAAAGGAACACTCAGAATACCTGTAGCTGACAGAAGAGATGAAAAACACTATATGCAACAACAACAACAAAAAAATGAAAACGAAAGAAAGACATACTAATGGGCTATGAATATGCTTTATTGAAGAAGCAAAGGAATAAACACACTATTTGCCCATGGGGTAGAGATCGCAACATGGATACAGACACACAGATGCAAAGAAAGATCAAGCAATGATCCTACTGCACTTTCACCAACGTGGTGTCAGATTCAGGAACCAAGGCTTTCTCTGTCAGCTGGCAGTCCAGGAGGGAGATTAAGGGGAGATGCAATCCATCACCATGGCCAAAAGAAGGACAATGGAAGAGCCTGGAACATGGTGCTGTTACTTCCACTTGGGTGGACACTTCTGCTTGCATGGTGCGCATGGTGGCCCAGGAGGGCATTTCTGCTGGCTCAATGGAGGTGGGCATGGGGTGAGGTGGGCAAGGCTCATGGCACTTCCGTGGGCACCCTTTTGGAGGTGGATGGCAGGGCTCCTTGCACTGATGGTGATGCTGATGAAGATGCTGGTGTGGATGTGGATGCGGATGCGGATGTGGATGCGGATGCTGGTGGTGAGACATCTTTCCTGGGTCTCAAGGAATCTGAAATACAAACAGACAACATTCTTCATAACTAGAGTCCGACTGGTAGAACATTTAGCCTGCGCCAAAAACCCTCCCATCTCTAAGGACTCTTGATTCCTAATACAGACTTTATGTTTTTTATAGCTTCTTCACCCTTCCTGTTTAGTATCTCTTGCCCTCAGATCTTCAATCTTTTCCGGTTAGTCTGTCCTTCACCCACCACTTTCTAAAACAAAATTACCTGCACAGGTGTTGTACGAATACGAACATTCTCTGAAGAAGAATCAGGATAATAAACTTGTAGCCAATCCCCAAACAAATCTCTACTTATTTCTCCCATGAGGTCTTGGTTGCTGGCCAAGCTGACCTGGACTGTGGGGCTTCTGAGAAATGCAGAGGCCCAAACCAGGCACTCGGTGGGACTGAACGCTGAGAAGGGGCATTTGGAACTAATGTGTGCTGTGCTGCAGCACAGGATCTCATCCCCCTTACTCTCTCTTAGGTTAAGACTGTGCCTCTGACTCCATTTTCTCCTCACAGTTAAGATTGCATACATGACCAAATACCAAAAAACTCACCCCTAAATCCCCATTAATCTTCTTTTTCCCCATACAGAGCACTAATTGCTTCAATTAAAGCCACTTAAACCCTCAAATTAAACCCTACCACACATGTTCCATAAAGATCTCTAAGAGTGCTCAACTGAGGCTCCAGAGAAGATCTATGGGGTCACGACACTGACGGCGCTGTGATGGAGACTCCTTTTATAAGGACCACGCAGCACCACCCAGGGGGAACATCCCAGGACTGGCTGATGCACTTGTATCCCACTGCAAATCCACACGCTTGCAATCTCAAAAGTAAATTGCCACACTCATGCTGATATCACAAATCTCTCTTGTCCATGGACTTCTTTATCCTTCACTAAGGAAGTGCAGAGTGATTCACTGGAGATCTTGTCACATACTCCCTGTGCCATTGTTATGTACCGGTGAGGAAATATGAGGAATTCTTTGACAATATTGTTGCTCCTGCATTGTCAGACTTGGTGATTCTTCCACTCCCAGCCCCCAAGAATCTGCTCTTAAAACTTCCTCCCTATTCCATTTCACCTGCCAGCATCCAGCTTTGTTTCCCTTGATCATCAAGACTAGAATTTACTGAACCTCACATATCTTAACCCCTACCCACAGTTTTTTTAAACTCGCCTTCCTTACACCATGCCCCACTGGTCTCTAGCCTCTTCTTGAGCAATTAAATGACTAGAGAACACAAAGTTGTATCTTCTTTTTCTAATTTTCCAGTTTCCTGGGTGTTTAGCGGTCTCATGCCAGGAGTCTTTTCACACAGCTCCATTCATGGACTTGGACAGGAAAGCTTGACCCCTTCAGTTTTCTAGGCCATAAGGTCGCAAGTTGAGATATTTTTGCTGAAGCTCTACTTTTGCAGATTTATACACTGATCTGGTCTCTGCAGCAACATGATCAATGAGCAACTTGTAGTCAACTAGAAACCTAAATTCCTCTCTTCTCATTATCTTCAAAATTGGACTCAATGTCTAGGCTGCATACCATTAAGAAGCTTTCCACTAGTACTCCCCCCAAATATCCTCTGCCACTTTCCCTACAACAGTTAATTCCATTGACTCTATCCTGGCCATTCTTTTTCTTTTTTGAAATGACATTTAGTGTGTTTTCAGACATTCTTAGTATACTCCAGGGAATGAAGCACCATGAGTCACTGACCCCCGCCATTCAATCCATGGATATTTTTCTCTTCACAAATAAAACTAAGGGTTACATAGACCCCATCAGGAATTTATTAGTATAATTGGTTGAAACCCAGGAGCCCTAGAGCTAATACTAAGCATTAAGCCTTCCATGGGTTTCCTTGGGCCAACTGGGGTATGCAGACATCTGTAGGCACCGGTACTTTGGGACATTAAATATTGTACCAACTGCCCTGAAGATCAGCTTATTAACACTGCTGTAAATTAGAGACAAAAACTATACTTGCCCCCAAAATCTTGCTATGGAAACAACAAAATGTCTAATGTAAGGCATGTGACATAATCTGTTACCAAGTCCAAGCTTGCTCCGCTTGCTGCAGTGAATCTGAGATGAGGTGTCTAGACTAGCAAAAGGAAAAAAATGAAAAGAAAAACTTCATGTTTCACCACAGAATCAAACCCGAGTCTCCTGGCATTGCAGGCAGATTCTTTACTGACTGAGCTATGAGGGGAAAGCCCGTCTAGACTAGGAAGGGACTTTATTCGGGAACCCGCTGACTGAGAAAATGACAAGCTAGTGACTCCAAATAATCATCTTGCTGGGGCCTGTTGCCAGGTTCTTTTATGGGTCAGAAATGGGTGGAGGTAGAGGAAACAAGGTAAAAGACTACTCAGTCCTTGTAAATTTCCTCCTAGTATGGCAAGCCCCAGGGCAGGGGGAATATGTTAGATTTGCTTCCTTACAGTCCCTTCACCAGAGGAAGGCAATGGCACTCCACACTCCAGTACTCTTGACTGGAAAATCCCATGGGCAGAGGAGCCTGGTGGGTCTGCCAGTCCATGGGGTCGCAGAGTCATACATGGACTGAGCGACTTCACTTTTCACTTCCATGCATTGGAGAAGGAAATGGCAACCCACTCCAGTGTTCTTGCCTAGAGAATCCCAGGGATGGGGGAGGCATGGTGGGCTGCCGTCTGTGGGGTCGCACAGAGCCAGACACGACTGAAGTGACTTAGCAGCAGCAGCAGTAGCAAGCAGTGCCTCACAGGTGGGCAGCTCAGGTTATCTTCCCAAAGCAGTCCATTATATACGATTACAATAACAAAAGTGGCAAGATGAGGGTTAAAATCACAGAAGCTGATGCAGTATAAATTCAAAATTAACTTCTTCCTGGTTACAAGGCTTAAGGAAATATGAGCCCCAATATTTATGATAAGGGGTTAATTTTCCAAAGTATGTAAGAAGCTCTTACAACATAATAGAAAAAATTTAACAACCTTAATTTTAAATAGGTAAGGGACTTGAATAGAGGTTTCTTTAAAGAAGACATATATATAATATATAATATATATATATATAGTATATATATATATATATATACACATGACCACAGGGACATGAAAAGGAGTTTAATATCACTACTAATCATCAGGGAAATGCAAATCTAAACCACAATGATGTAAAACTTCACACCGTGAAGAATGACTATAATCAAAAAGCAAAATAGCAAATGTTGGTGATATTATGGCGAGAAAAAGAACCCTTGTACCTGGTAGCGGGAAGGCAAAATGGTATAAACATTGTGAAGAATATTAAGGTTACTCAAAAAGTTAAAAATAAAAAAAAGAACTATCATATGCTTTACCCATTCTACATCTAAATTATTTACTCAAAATAATTTAAATCAAAGTCTCAAATTCATGTTAGGCATGCCCAAGTTCACTGCAGCAGTACTCACGGTAGCCAAAGTGTGGTAACAACCTAAATATCCATCAGCAGATGAGTGGATAAGTAAACTGTAGTATATACATACAAAGGATTATTATTCCTCCTTGAAAAGAAGGAAATCCTGTCCTATGAGACAACATAATCTAACCTGGAAGACATTACGTCAAGAGTAATAAGCCAGAAAGAGACGGACCAGTACCACATGAATCCCCTTACATGAGGTATCAAAAACAGTCAAGCTCATGGAATAAAGAATAGAATAGCAGTTGCCAGGAACCAGGGGAGGATGGGTATGGAGTTAAAGGGTGTTATGCATCATGGAAAAGACTCTGATGCTGGGAGGGATTGGAGGCAGGAGGAGAAGGGACGACAGAGGATGAGATGGCTGGATGGCATCACTAACTTGATGCACGTGAGTTTGGGTACACTCCGGGAGTTGGTGATGGACAGGGAGGCCTGGCGTGCTGCAATTCATGGGGTCACAAAGAATCGGACATGACTGAGTGACTGAACTGAACTGAATCAATAGGTATTGTGAAATGAAACTCTCTACTGCCAACTCAATAAACAAGAAATGTCACAGCCATCAGCGATTTCTGGCCTCCAAATGTGAATCGGGCTCCCAAAGCTCAATCCATCAGATGCCGCCACCCGCCCATGGTGACTACTGAGGCCCTGGGGGAACACAAGGAGCAGCCATCGCCACAGCTGCCACTACTTAAGGTGACCAAGGAAACAGGATTTGGCCCAGATAGCTGAGGTACATATGAAAGCAATGAATTCCGTGAGCCCAGAGGCTTGAATCTTCCCATACATCCAAAGCTAAATTCCTTAATTTGATATCTGATCTTTGATGTTCAGCCCGCCTGTTCCCTTTGCTGTTCATTTGTATGTAGCCTCACTCCGACTCCCATCTTCCAAGGGGAACACTTTCCTCAGAGCTACTGAGATGCTGTCTCCTGGGCATGGAGTCCTAAACTTCCCACCAAATAAAATAAAAGTGTCCTTTCAGGTTGTGACTATACTTTTTAGTTGACAGTATACAATTTCAGTCCTGAAAGGTATATCAGTTCTAGAGATCTGCCCGCAACATCAAGCCTGTGTATAACAACACTGTATTACACACTTAAAATACTCTTAAGAGAATACACCTCATGTTAAGTGTTCCTAACACAATAAAACTTTTTAAAAACAGTAAATTGATACAGCCATTATGGAGAACAATATGGAGATTCATTAAAAAACTAAATCTACCAAATGGCCCAGCATATGTCCTGAGAAAATCGTGATTTAAAAAAGGCATGTGTATCCTAGTGTTCACTGCAGCACTATTTACAATAGCCAGGACATGGAAGCAACCTAGATGTCAATCCACAGATGCGTGGATAAAGATGTTGTGGCACATACATACAATGAAATATTATTCAGCCAATGAAAAGGAACAAATCTGAGTCAGTTGAACTGAGGTGGACAAATCTAGAGACTTTTAAAAAGAGTGAGGTAAATCAGGAAAAAGAAAAACAAATATTGTATATTAACACATATGCATGGAATCTAGAAAAATAGCCCTTGAT
>NW_017190992.1:0-11001 GCF_001704415.2 Capra hircus
GATGAGGTGAGTATGATCGAGATCTGGGAGACAATAAAAAATATTGTCCTCCACGACTATAGTAGGGAGAAGGTGACCGTCTTCTGTATTTCTGATCCCTGTCTTGAGCAGCTCTCCATCCTCCTCCTCCTCCTCCTCCTCCTCTGTACGATCTGCTGTAATAGTCCCGATCATCATAGCCTCGATCATATCCTCTGTCATAGTAATCTCGACGGCGTGAGCTGCCATAGGTAGGTCTCCCCATGTAAATTCCTGCTGTTGGAGTATGTGGTCTTTTCGTTATGGAGAAGTCAACTCTGATCCTACATCCATCAAGCTCCATTCCATTGGCACGCTCTTTTGCTTCCTTGGCATCATCTACATTTTCAAAGTATACAAAGGCAAATCCTCTTGAACGTCTAGACTGCTGGTCATATACAATAGATACATCAGCAATTGGGCCATATTTAGAGAACATTTCTCTTAGATCTCTTTCTGTAGTATACAAGCTCAATCCAAATACTCCAAGACAACAGTTAGGATCAGGATTTGCCCGATTCCCAACATGACGCCAGCGAGTAGACATGGGAGAATGACTGTGGCTATGCCGTCTTCGATAATCTCTGCTGTAAGATCTGCTACGAGATCTTCTATGGGACCGGGACCGAGATCGTGACCTTGTATAATGCCTCCGAGAACTTCTTCTGGATCTAGACCTAGATTCCGATCTGGACCTGGACTTTGATCTGGAACGCCTGGAATCTTCCTTGGAGCGAGACCTTGCAGGGGTATGACTTGCAGATTTCCCAGATCCATGAGCACTTCCGCTTCTGGAAGCAGAACGGGATTCCCCCTCGCCGTAGTTCTCCTCGCCGCTGTCGCTCATGACTTTCACTGCTGTCGCCGCTCGATGTGCTTCAATCGAAGCTGCCAACCTCTCGCACCTTCAGTGTAGAGGCTCCGCCGCAGCCTCACACCACACACCGGTGCCCCAGGCACTGAGAACCGAAACGCTCCGCGCCGCCTCCGCTCGGGCTCTCCACACAAGGTCTTAGGCCCCGGCATCGACGTGAGAGGAATCCTGAGAGGCCCCCTAGCAACTCCCATGGGCACTGGCCTTTTCTGAGGCCACAGGAGCGGGTCCCTGAGGTCCCCATGCTAAGACGAGAGCACCTGCTCCAACTCAAGATAATCCAGGAGGTTCTCCCCTCCAGGCGAGATGAGGCCCATTTCCCCTGAGGCATCTCGAGGCTAATCACACCTAACCTCTGGAACTTCCAAAGGG
Organism: Capra hircus; assembly: GCF_001704415.2. NCBI lineage: Eukaryota > Metazoa > Chordata > Mammalia > Artiodactyla > Bovidae > Capra > Capra hircus. The sequence goes on from NW_017190992.1 coordinate 1,265, forward strand.
TCTTTGACACCCCTGCGGCAAGTCAAGAAGATCACCGACATACCCGTCTCCACTCGAGATGAAGCACGAGGGTCCCACCCACATCCAGAGGAGCCCCGTTTCCGCCTCGTATCTAGAGAGGAGGGATCCTTTCCCTGCGTGGTCGGGAAAGAATTCCTGGCGTTCCCGTCGCATCTCAAGAGGAAGTGCTCTCCACAGGAAAGGCCAGAGGAACTCCAGGGTCGTGCCACCATTCCAAGAGTTCCCCAGATGTCTCAGTCCATTCCAGAGGAACCTGTTTTCCCTGCACTGCCATGACTTTCACGCCGAGGATCGTCTCACACCAAGGTGGCATGTGGGACAGCCCTGTGGGAAAGCCTCATGGGAAAGCCTAGAGGGAAAGCCACAGATCCCTTGATCCACGCGACGGGAAGCGTGACACTGCTGCTACCGCTCAGGAGGAAAGCGCACGTGCATGCCCCCACTCGAGACGAGGACTGACTCCCCTGGGGAGACTCCAGAAGTACCACAAGATCCATGTCAGCACTGGAGAGGAATCTTCAGGTTCCAGCCCCGACTTCACACAAGGTCTTAGGCCCCGGCATCGACAGGAGAGGAATCCTGAGAGGCCCCCTAGAAACTTGAATGGGGACTGGCCTTTCCTGAGGCCACCAGAGCTGGCCCCTGAGGTCCCCGTCGTAAGTCGAGAGCACCTGCCGCAACTCGAGAAAATCCAGGAGGTTCTCCCCTCCAGGCGAGATGAGGCCCATTTCCACTGAGGTGTCTCGAGGCTAATCACACCTAACCTCTGGAACTTCCAAAAGGTACTTTACACCCTTGCTGCAACTCAAGAAGTTCCCCGACATACCCGTCTCCACTCGAGAATAAGCAAGATGGTCCCCCCTACATCCACAGGAGGCGCGTTTCCGCCTCGTCGCTCGAGATGAGGGATCCTTTCCTTCCGGGGACCAGCGTGAGGAATTCCGCCTATGGCAAAGGTCATGAGGAAGGAGGCTTGGCATGCGCAAAGGCGTGATCAAGCCTCAGGTAACCCCCTGTTCCCGAGCATCGAACCCCAAAACCAGAGTCTGTTTTATGCTCTCACCTACACTTCTGACTTTACGGGGGCTCTCCCCCATAACTGTTTCTCTCGGAGAAGAAGTAAACGTGCAGCTTCAAGGCAATAAATATTCTTGGGCATGACAAGAGTGTTTCAGCTTGCCGACTCCTCTGAAGGTTATCTAGCCCACCTTTATAGGTTTGTCCGGCCACATGTGATTGTTTACAGCCTCCCAACCTGAGAGGCATGAGATGTTTTAGACTTACTAAAGGCAAATTATTTTGGGGAGTTAGAAATTATTAGTATAGTTGGTTAGGAATTATATTGGTGAAGGGTTCTTCATTTGTTGTGTCAAAAATTGCTGCTAATTCCCTGCTCTGGGTGGGACAAGGATATTTTAGGTCAAACCTCTCTGCTGACAGACCAGCTTGTGTGACAGGATTATCCATACTGCTGCCACTAGGCACAAGATTGTTTACTGCCTCTCAACTGTAAACAGCACAGAGAGTTTTGGAGTATTTTGAGAGTCTTAATTAGCATAGGACTTTTTCTTCTTGTTGAGTCAATGATTGCCACCAGGCCTCCATATCCTTAGGCACTTGGGAATATATTAATCAATGTATTTGGAATATAGCAAAGGAAATATAGCAGTTTTTGATGTTAGCAATACTAGACTTTTTGAGTTAATGGATTTTCACTTTTGTAATAGATCACTGTACTTTGTTATATATCACTGTGTCCTTTCTATGTAAGAATGTAACTTTATCATATCTTAAGACTAAATAGATCTTAAGGGGAGAATTGATGAAAGGATTTTCATTTGTTAGGCTGATGTTTGCTGATAAATCTCCATGTTCCCTACCCTTATAATGAATATAACTAGTATATAGGAGAAATAAGTATTAACCTTTAAGCATATAGGAGAAATAAGAATTCACCTTTAAGACTAATCATGTTAACCTTGGGTTAAATAAATTCCTTTCTTGATTGTAACTCACTACACCCTCACCCTATAGGAATGTAACTTTATTTGGAGGGTGGTGCCTGGTTTAAGAAAAAACACCCTTGGAAGAAATAAGTTTATTTGGTTATCAGAAAGAAAGGATCATAAAATGTCAGCAGGTCTCATTCATGGCCAGAAGATGATGTAAGATCCCTAAGACCTTTTTTTTATACATTTATGTGAAGCACCTGATTTTGATAAAGGTCAGGATGCCGACTCCTGCGTGACTCTGTATTCATCCCTATGTGTAACAAGAGGTATACAAGCAAAACCAAAAATAAAGAAATCAGATCAGTTTCCGGAAAGACTGATTCCCCCATGTCGCTTCTTTTTTGCTCCCGTTTTTCTGGCTGAATTCTCTACTGGAGGATGGATGCTATTCCACGTAATCCAAGTTATTCAGCCTCTTTTTCTCCAATAATCTTCCTACTACACAATCCATTTCTAATCTCTTTATATCTGGGATTAAATATGTATATTTCCAAAGACGACGACTACGTCCCCACCTTCGAATCACGCTGGATCCACCGGGGCTGGACCACGGGACTTTCCCTGCTTGGTCGGGAAAGTATTCCCGGCGTTCCCACCGCATCTCAAGAAGAGGCGCTCTCCACAGGAAAGGCGAGAGGAACTCCAGGGTCGTGCCACAATTCCAAGAGTCCCCCAGATGTCTCAGTCCATTCCAGAGGAACCTGTTTTCCCTGCACTGCCTTGATTTTCACGCCGAGGATCGACTGGCACCATGGTGGCACGTGGGACAGCGATGTGGGAAAGCCTCGTGGGAAAGCCTCGAGGGAAAGCCCCGTGAGAAATACCTCGAGGGAAAGACATAGATCTCTTGATCAACGCGACGGGCAGCGTGACACTGCTACTGGCAGGCTCAGGAGGTAAGCGTTCTTGCATGATCCCGCTGGAGAAGAGGACTGACACCCCTGGGGAGACTCAAGAAGTACCCCAAGAACCATGTCACCACGGGAGAGGAATCCTCAGGTACCGGCCTCGAGACTTCACACAAGGTCTTAGGCCCCACCATCGACGGGAGAGGAATCCTGAGAGGCCCCGTAGCCACTCGGATGGGAACTGGCCTTTTCCTGACGCCACCAGAGGCGGGTCCCTGAGGTCCCAGCGTACGTTGAGAACACCTGCCACAATTCGAGAAAATCCAGGAGGTTCTCCCCCTCCAGGCAAGATGAGGCCAATTTTCCGCTGAGGCACTCGAGGCTAATCACACCTAAACTCTGGAAATTCCAAAGGTTCCTTCACAACCTTGCTGAAACTCAAGAAGTCCCCGACATACCGTCTCCACTCCAGAGGAAGCACGAGGGTCCCGCCCCACATCCAGAGGAGCCCCGTTTCTGCCTCGGACCTCGAGATGACGGATCCTTTCCCTGCTTGGTCGGGAAAGAATTCCCGGCGTTCCCGTCCCATCTCAAGAGGAGGCGCTCTCCACAGGAAAGGCGAGCGGAACTCCAGGGTCGTACCACCATTCCAAGAGTCCCCCAGATGTCACAGTCCATTCCAGAGGAACCTGTTTTCCCTGCACTTGCCTCGACTTTCAAGCCGAGGATCGACTCACACACATGGGTGGCAGGTGGGGACAGCCCTGTGGGAAAGACTCTTGGGAAAGCCTTGAAGGAAAGACTTGAGTGAAAGCTACAGATCCCTTGACCACGCGTTAGGAAGCGTGACACTGCTGCTACAGCTCGGGAGGAAAGCGCACGTGCATGCCCACACTCGAGACGAGGGACTGACTTCCCTGGGAGACTCCAGAAGTACCCCAAGAACCATGTCAGCACTGGAGAGGAATCCTCAGGATCCGGCCTCGACTCCACACAAGGTCTTAGGCCCCGCATCGACCCAAGAGGAATCCCGAGAGTCCCCCTGGCAACTTGCATGGGGAACTGGCCTTTCCTGAGGCCCACGAGACAGGTTCCCTGAGGTCCCCGTCCGTAATTCGAGAGCACCTGCCGTAACTCGAGAAAAATCCAGGAGGTTCTCCCCTACAGGCAAAATGAGGCCTATTTCCACTGACGCATCTAGAGGCTAAGCACACCTAACCTCTGGAACTTCCAATGGTTCCTTCACACACTTGCTGCAACTCAAGAGCTTTCCCGACATAACCCGTCTACACTCAAAGGAAGCACGAGGGTCCCGCCCACATCCAGAGAAGCCCCGATCCCCGCCTCGAGGCTCCAAAGGAGAGATCTTTTAACTGCTTGCATTTCCCGAGTCAAAGACCTTGTGTTGAGTTGGGACGGAAACTGAGGATTCCTCTCCAGTGCTGACGTGGATTTTTTGGGTACTTCTGGACTTCTCCCCAGGGGAGTCAGTCCTCGTCTCGGAGTGGGGAAATGCACGTGGGCTTTCCTCCCTAACGGTGGCAGCAGTGTCATGCTACCCGACGGGTGGATCAAGGGATGTGTGGCTTTCCCTGTAGGATTTCCCATGAGGCTTTTCCCACGAGGCTAACACACAGGGCTGTCCCACGTGCCACCGTGGTGTGAGTCGATCCTCGACGTGACAGTCAAGGCAGTTGCAGGTAAAAGAGTTTCCTTTGGAATGGACTCAGTCCTCTGGGGGGACTCTTGGAATGGTGGCACGACCCTGGAGTTCCTCTCGCTTTCCTGTGGAGAGCGCTTCCTCTTGAGATGCGACGGGAATGCCAGGAATTCTTTCCCGACCACGCAGGGGAAAGGATCCCTCATCTCGAGCTACAAGGGAGGAAAAGGGCCTTCTCTGGATGTGCAAGGGACGCTCGCGCTTCCTCTCGAGTGGACAAGGGTATGTCGGGGAACTTTCTTGAGTTGCAGCAAGGGTGTGAAGGACCCTATGGAAGTTCCAAAGGTTAGATGTGATTAGCCTCGAGTCGCCTCAGCGGAAATGGGCCTCATCTAGCCTGGGAGGGGAGAATCTCCAGGATTTTCTCGAGTTGCGGTAGGTGCTCTCGATTTACGACGGGGACCACAGGGACCCTATCTGGTGGCCTCAGGAAAGGCCACTCTCCGTGCGAGTTGCTTATTGGCCTCTCAGGGATTCCTCTCCCTTCAATGCTGGGGCCTAAGACCTTTTGTGAAGTCGGGGCCGTAAACTGAGAATTATTCTCCAGTGCTGACATGGATCTTGGGGTACTTCTGGAGTCTCCCCAGGGGAGTCAGTCCTCGTCTCGGAGTGGGGGCATGGCACGTGCGCTTTCCTCCCGAGCTGTGGAAGCAGTGTCACGCTTCCCATCGGCGTGGATCAAGGGATCTGTGGCTTTCCCTCGAGGCTTTCCCTCAAGGCTTTCCCACGAGGCTTTCCTACGAGGCTTTACCACAGGGCTGTCCCACGTGCCACTGTGGTTTGAGTCGATCTTCGGCGTGAAAGTCGAGGCAGTTTGGGGAAAACAGGTTCCTCTGAAATGGACTGAGACATCTGGGGGACTCTTGGAATGGTGGCCTGACCTGGAGTACCTATCCCCTTTCCTGTGGAGAGGGCCTCCTCTTGAGATGCGACGGGAACCTCGGGAATTCTTTTTCGACCAAGTAGGGAAAGGATCCCTCATCTCGAGCAAAGAGGCGGAAACGGGGGCTCCTTTGGATTGTGGGCGGGACCCTTCTGCTTCCTCTCGAGTGCATACGGGTATATCGGGGAACTTCTTGAGTTGCAGGCAAGGGTGTGAAGGAACCTTTGGACGGTTCAGGGGGTAGGTGTGATTGGCCTCGAGATGCTTCAGCAATAATTCGCCTCTGTTCGCCTGGAGGGGAGAACCTCCAGGATTTTCTCGGACTTGCCGGCAGGTGCTTCTCGACTTACGACGGGGACCTCAGGGACCCGCTCTGGGTGGCCTCAGGAAAGGCAGGTCCCCATGCGAGTTGCTAGGGGACCTCCCTGGATTCCTCTACCGTAGATGCCGGAACCTAAGACCTTGTCTGGAGTTGGGGCCGGAACGTGAGGATTTCTCTCCAGGCCTGACATGGGATCCTGGGGTACTTCTGGAGTCTCCCCAGGCGATTCAGTCCTCATCTCGAGTGGGGGCATGCACGTGCGCTTTCCTCCCGAGCTCTAGAACCAGTGTCAGTCTTCCCGGCCCGCGAAGATCAAGGGATCTGTGGCTTTCCCCTCTGGGCATTCCCACCAAGTTTTCCAAACAGGCTTTCCCCACAGGGCTGTCCCAAGTGCCACCGTTGTGTGGGTCGATCATCTGCATGAATGTCGAGGCAGTGCAGGGAAAACAGGTGTCCCTGGCATGGACTGAGGACATCTGGAGGACTCTGGGAATGGTGGCACGACCCTGGAGTTCCTCTGGCCTTTTCCTGTGGAGAGCGCCTGTTCTTGAGAGGCGACGGGAACAGCCGGGGAATTCTTTCCCGACCACACACTGAAAGGATTCCCCGTCTCGAGCTAGGAGGCGGAAACGGGGCTCCTCTGGATGTGGGCGGGACTCTCGTGCTTCCTCTCGAGTGGAGACGGGTATGTCGGGGAACTTCTTGAGTTGGCAGAAAGGGTGTGAAGGATCCTTTGGAAGTTCCTGAGGTTAGGTGTGATTAGCCTCGAGACACCTCAGCGGAAATGGGGCCTCATCTCGCCTGGAGGGGAGAACCTTCCTGGATTTTCTCGAGTTGTGGCACGTGCTCTGGACTTACGACGGGGACCTCAGGGACCCGCTCTGGTGGCCTCAGGAAAGGCCAGTCCCCATGCAGAGTTGATGTGGGGCCTCTCGGGAACCCTTTCCCGTCGATGCCGGGGCCTAAGACCTTGTGTGGATTCGGTGCCGGAACCTGAGGATTCCTCTCCAGTGCTGACATGGATCTTGGGGTTCTTCTGGAGTCTCCCCAGGGGAGTCAGTCCTCGTCTCGAGTGGGGGAAATGCACGTGCGTTTTCCTCCCGAGCTGTAGCAGCGGCGTCATGCTTCCCTTCGCCTGGATCAAGGGATCTGAAGCTTTCCGTCGAGGCTTTCCCACGAGGCTTTCCCACGAGACTTTCCCACAGGGCTGTCCCACGTGCCACCGTGATGGTGAGTCGATCCTCGGCATGAAAGTTGAGGCAGTGCAGGGAAAACAGGTTTCCGTGGAATGGACTGAGACATCTGGGTGACTCTGGGAATGGTGGCACGACCCTGGAGTTCCTCTCCCATTTCCTGTGGAGAGCGCCCCCTCTTGAGATGCGACGGGATCTCCGGGAATTCTTTCCCGACCACGCAGGGAAAGGATCCCTCCTCTCGAGCTAGGAGGCGAAAACGGGGCTCCTCTAGATGTGGGCGGGACTCTCGCGCTTCCTCTCGAGTGGAGACGGGAATGTCGGGGAACTTCTTGATTTGCAGCAAGGGTGTGAAGGACTCTTTGGAAGTTCCAGAGTTTAGGTGTGATTAGCCTCGAGACGCCTCAGCGGAAATGGGCCTCATCTCGCCTGGAGGGGAGAACCTCCTGGATTTTCTCGAGTTGCGGCAGGTGCTCTCGACTTACGTCGGGGACCTCAGGGACCCGCTCTGGGGCCTCAGAAAAGGCCAGTCCCAGGCGAGTTGCGCGCGGGCCTCTCGGGATTCCTCTCCCGTCGATGCCGGGGCCTAAGACCTTGTGTGGAGTCGGTGCCGGAAGCTGAGGAATCCTCTCCAGTGATGACTTGGATCTAGGGTTCTTCTGGAGTCTTCCCAGGGGAGTCAGTCCTTGTCTCGAGTGGGGGCATGAACGTGCGCTTTCCTCCCGAGCTGTAGCAGCAGTGTCACGCTTCCCTTCACGTGGATTAAGGGATCTGTGGCTTTCCTCGAGGCTTCCCCACAGGGCTGTCCCACGTGGCACCGTAGTGTGAGTCGATCCTCGGCTTGAAAGTCGAGGCAGTGCAGGGAAAACAGGTTTCCCTGGAATGGACTGAGACATCTGGGGGACACTGGGAATGGTGGCACGACCCTGGAGTACCTCTCACCTTTCCTGTGGAGAGCGCCTCCACTTGAGATGTGACGAAACGCGGGAATTCATTTCCGACCACGCAGTGAAAGGATCCCTCCTCTCGAGCTAGGATGCGGAAACGGGGCTCCTCTGGATGTGGGCGGGACTCTCGTGCTTCCTCTCGAGTGGAGACGGGTATGTCGGGGAACTTCTTGAGTTGCAGCAAGGGTGTGAAGGACCCTTTGGAAGTTCCAGATTAGGTGTGATTAGCCTCGAGACGCCTCAGCGGAAATGGGCCTCATCTCGCCTGGAGGGGAGAACCTCCTGGATTTTCTCGAGTTGCGGCAGGTGCTCTCGACTTACGACGGGGACCTCAGGGACCCGCTCTGGTGGCCTCAGGAAAGGCCAGTCCCCATGCGAGTTGCTCGGGGGCCTCTCGGGATTCCTCTCCCGTCGATGCGGGGCCTAAGACCTTGTGTGGAGTCGGTGCCGGAACCTGAGGATTCCTCTCCAGTGCTGACATGTTGGGGTACTTCTGGAGTCTCCCCAGGGGAGTCAGTCCTCGTCTCGAGTGGGGGCATGCACGTGCATTTCTCCCGAGCTGTAGCAGCAGTGTCACGCTTCCTTCGCGTGGATCAAGGGATCTGTGGCTTTCCTTGAGGCTTTCCCACGAGGCTTTCCCCACAGGGCTGTCCCACGTGCCACCGTGGTGTGAGTCGATCCTCGGCTTGAAAGTCGAGGCAGTGCAGGGAAAACAGGTTTCCCTGGAATGGACTGAGACATCTGGGGGACTCTGGGAATGGTGGCACGACCCTGGAGTTCCTCTCGCCTTTCCTGTGGAGAGCGCCTCCTCTTGAGATGCGACGGGAACCGGGAATTCTTTCCCGACCACGCAGGGAAAGGATCCTCCTCTCGAGCTAGGAGGCGGAAACGGGCTCCTCTGGATGTGGGCGGGACTCTCGTGCTTCCTCTCGAGTGGAGACGGTATGTCGGGGAACTTCTTGAGTTGCAGCAAGGGTGTGAAGGACCTTTGGAAGTTCCAGATGTTAGATGTGATTAGCCTCGAGACGCCTCAGCGGAAATGGGCCTCATCTCGCCTGGAGGGGAGAACCTCCTGGATTTTCTCGAGTTGCGGCAGGTGCTCTCGACTTACGACGGGGACCTCAGGGACCCGCTCTGGTGGCCTCAGGAAAGGCCAGTCCCCATGCGAGTTGCTGGGGGCCTCTCGGGATTCCTCTCCCGTCGATGCCGGGCCTAAGACTTGTGTGGAGTCGGTGCCGGAACCTGAGGATTCCTCTCCAGTGCTGACATGGATCTTGGGGTACTTCTGGAGTCTCCCCAGGGGAGTCAGTCCTCGTCTCGAGTGGGGGCATGCACGTGCGCTTTCCTCCCGAGCTGTAGCAGCAGTGTCACGCTTCCCCGTGGATCAAGGGATCTGTGGCTTTCCTCGAGGCTTTCCCACGAGGCTGAGGGCTGTCCCACGTGCCAACGTGGTGTGAGTCGATCCTCGCTTGAAAGTCGAGGCAGTGCAGGGAAAACAGGTTTCCCTGGAATGGACTGAGACATCTGGGGGACTCTGGGAATGGTGGCACGACCCTGGAGTTCCTCTCGCCTTTCCTGTGGAGAGCGCCTCTTCTTGAGATGCGACGGGAACGCGGGAATTCTTTCCGACCACAGGGAAAGGATCCTCCTCTCGAGCTAGGAGGCGGAAACGGGGCTCCTCTGGATGTGGGCGGGACTCTCGTGCTTCCTCTCGAGTGGAGACGGGTATGTCGGGGAACTTCTTGAGTTGCAGCAAGGGTGTGAAGACCCTTTGGAAGTTCCAGAGTTAGG
>NW_017190993.1:0-11001 GCF_001704415.2 Capra hircus
TAAGGCTCCCTCCCCAGGAAGGAGCAGGCTGTGTGAGGCTCGGAAACGCCACTGGCGCCTTCCTGGCTTCAGCTCTACCCCTGCCTTGCCTTTGCACTTAGGTCCCAAGCGTCCTTGAGGAGGCTTAGGGGCTGGTGGGTTGCACACTGCCAAGGGCTCCAGCAGTGAAAGCTCTGTCAGAGGGAAGCGAAGGGCAACAGCAGGGCTCCTTCAGCGGTTCCTTGGCCGCCCAGACAAAGCTCCGCACGGAGAGCACCAGGTTCCAAGGGCCCCTGGCTGGGTTTTGCATCCCCACACTCCCAGAGGCTGACTCCGTGGGTGCCTAGAAAGTGTGTGAGAGACGTAGGTTCCCTAGCACTCTCCTCCCCAGCAGAGACATGTGCAGGTGGTTGGCCTTATCCTGCGTGTCTGGGTTCCCACAGCCCTCAACTCAGGGGAAGCAGCCCCTGAGGCAAGACCTGCTGGAGGAGCCCTGCGCGCCCGCCTGATAGGCGAGAGCACAGCCAGCAGTGTAGCGAGCCTCCTCGGGAGAAGAGGAGGCAGCCGAGCCCAGTCAAGAGGAAAGCCCTGCTTGCACGGAGCTAAGTGGGCCTCCAGTACGGCAGAGCTCTAGCTCTGCTCAGAGCCCCGATCTGGCAGAGTTCTGGCGCGAGGCTGCTCGGCCGGGGGCTCGCCTTGCCCAGACTTGCCTTGCTTTTAGGCTCCCTCCCCAGGAAGGAGCTGTCTGAGCGAGCCTGGGAGACGCCACTGGTGCCTTCCTTGCCTCAGCTCCAATCCTGCCTTGCCTTTGCACATAGGTGCCAGGCGTGGTTGGGAGGGCTTAGGGGGTGGTGGTTGCACACTGCCAAGGGCTTCAGCAGTGAGAGCTCTGTCAGAGGGAAGGGAAGGGCAACTGCAGGGCTCCTCCAGCGGTTCTAGGCCGCCTAGAATCAGCGCCGCACCGAGAGCACCAGGCTCCCAGGGCCCCTGGCTGGGGTTTTCAGCCCCGCACACACGGAGGCTGATTCCTTGGGTGCCCAGAAAGTGTATGACAGACGTAGGTTCCCTAGCACTCTCCTCCCAGCAGAGACATGTGCAGGTGGTTGGGGCCTGATCCTGCGTGTCTGGGTTCCTGCCCACAGCCCCAACTCAGGGGAAGCAGCCCCTGAGGCAAGACCTGCTGGAGGAGCCCTGCGCCCCGCCTGATAGGCGAGTGCACAGCCAGCAGGGAAGCGAGCCTCCTCGGGGGGAAGAGGAGGCAGCCCAGCCCCGTCAAGTTGAAAGCCCTGCTTGCACGGAGCTAAGTGCGCCTCCAGTACGGCAGAGCTCTAGCTCTGCTCAGAGCCCCGATCTGGCAGAGTTCCTGGCGCGAGGCTGCTCTGCCGGGGGCTAGCCTTGCCCAGACTTGCCTTGCTTTTAGGGCTGCCTCTCCAGGAAGGAGCAGGCAGCAGGAGCCTGGGAGTCGCCACTGGCGCCTTTCTTGCCTCAGCTCCAATCCTGCCTTGCCTTTGCACTTAGGTCCCAGTCCTCCTTAAGGAGAGCTTAGGGGCTGGTGGGTTGCACACTGCCAAGGGCTCAGCAGTGAGAATTCTGTCAGAGGGAAGGAAGGCAACTGCAGGGCCTCCAGCGGGCTTGGCGCCCAGATTCAGCGCCACACGGAGAGCACCAGGCTCCCAGGGCCCTGGCTGGGGTTTTCAGCCCCGCACACACGGAGGCTGATTCCTTGGGTGCCCAGAAAGTGTATGACAGACGTAGGTTCCCTAGCACTCTCCTCCCAGCAGAGACATGTGCAGGTGTTTGGGCCTGATCCTGCGTGTCTGGGTTCCTGCCCACAGCCCCAACTCAGGGGAAGCAGCCCCTGAGGCAAGACCTGCTGGAGGAGCCCTGCGCCCCCGCCTGATAGGCGAGTGCACAGCCAGCAGGGAAGCGAGCCTCCTCGGGGAAGAGGAGGCAGCAAGCCCGTCAAGCTGAAATCCCTGCTTACACGAAGCTAAGTGCGACTCCAGTACGGCAGATCTCTAGCTCTGTTCAGAGGCCGATCTGGCAGAGTTCCTGGCACCAAGATGCTCTGCCATAGGCGAGCCTTGCGCAGACTTGCCTTGCTTTAAGGCTCCCTCCCCAGGAAGGAGCAGGCTGTGTGAGGCTCGGAAACGCCACTGGCGCCTTCCTGGCTTCAGCTCTACCCCTGCCTTGCCTTTGCACTTAGGTCCCAAGCGTCCTTGAGGAGGGCTTAGGGGCTGGTGGGTTGCACACTGCCAAGGGCTCCAGCAGTGAAAGCTCTGTCAGAGGGAAGCGAAAGGCAACAGCAGGGCTCCTTCAGCGGTTCCTTGGCCGCCCAGACAAAGCTCCGCACGGAGAGCACCAGGTTCCAAGGGCCCCTGGCTGGGTTTTGCATCCCCACACTCCCAGAGGCTGACTCCGTGGGTGCCTAGAAAGTGTGTGAGAGACGTAGGTTCCCTAGCACTCTCCTCCCCAGCAGAGACATGTGCAGTGGTTGGGCCTTATCCTGCGTGTCTGGGTTCCCGCCCACAGCCCCAACTCAGGGGAAGCAGCCCCTGAGGCAAGACCTGCTGGAGGAGCCCTGCGCGCCCGCCTGATAGGCGAGAGCACAGCCAGCAGTGTAGCGAGCCTCCTCGGGAGAAGAGGAGGCAGCCGAGCCCAGTCAAGAGGAAAGCCCTGCTTGCACGAGCTAAGTGGCCTCCAGTACGGCAGAGCTCTAGCTCTGCTCAGAGCCCCGATCTGGCAGAGTTTCTGGCGCGAGGCTGCTCGGCGGGGGCTCGCCTTGCCCAGACTTGCCTTGCTTTTAGGCTCCCTCCCCAGGAAGGAGCTGTCTGAGCGAGCCTGGGAGACGCCACTGGTGCCTTCCTTGCCTCAGCTCCAATCCTGCCTTGCCTTTGCACATAGGTGCCAGGCGTCTTGGGAGGGCTTAGGGGTGGTGGGTTGCACACTGCCAAGGGCTTCAGCAGTGAGAGCTCTGTCAGAGGGAAGGAAGGGCAACAGCAGGGCTCCTTCAGCGGTTCCTTGGCCCCCAGACAAAGCTCCGCACGGAGAGCACCAGGTTCCAGGCCCCTGCTGGGGTTTTCACACCCAGAGGCTGACTCCGGGGGCCTAGAAAGTGTGGAGACGTAGGTTCCCTAGCACTCTCCTCCCCAGCAGAGACATGTGTTGTGGGGGGATTGTCTGGGTTCCTGCCCACAGCCCAACTCAGGGAAGCAGCCCCTGAGCAAGACCTGCTGGAGGAGCCCTGCGCCCCGCCTGATAGGCGAGAGCACAGCCAGCAGGGAAGCGAGCCTCCTCGGGAGGAAGAGGAGCCCAGTCAAGAAAAGCCCTGCTTGCACGGAGCTAAGTGGTCCAGTAGCTCTAGCTCTGCTCAGAGCCCCGATCTGGCCTTCTGGCGCGAGGCTGCTCGGCGGGGCTGCCTTGCCAGACTTGCCTTGCTTTTAGGCTCCCTCCCCAGGAAGGAGCCTGCTGAGCGAGCCTGGGAACGCCACTGGTGCCTTCAGCTCCAATCCTGCCTTGCCTTTGCACTTAGGTCCCAGTCCTCCTTAAGGGAGGCTTAGGGGCTGGTGGGTTGCACACTGCCAAGGGCTCCAGCAGTGAGAATTCTGTCAGAGGGAAGGGAAGGGCAACTGCAGGGCTCCTCCAGCGGTTGCTTGGCCGCCCAGATTCAGCGCCACACGGAGAGCACCAGGCTCCCAGGGCCCCTGGCTGGGGTTTTCAGCCCCGCACACACGGAGGCTGATTCCTTGGGTGCCCAGAAAGTGTATGACAGACGTAGGTTCCCTAGCACTCTCCTCCCCAGCAGAGACATGTGCAGGTGTTTGGGGCCTGATCCTGCGTGTCTGGGTTCCTGCCCACAGCCCCAACTCAGGGGAAGCAGCCCCTGAGGCAAGACCTGCTGGAGGAGCCCTGCGCCCCCGCCTGATAGGCGAGTGCACAGCCAGCAGGGAAGCGAGCCTCCTCGGGGAAGAGGAGGCAGCAAGTCCCCGTCAAGCTGAAATCCCTGCTTACACGAAGCTAAGTGCGACTCCAGTACGGCAGATCTCTAGCTCTGTTCAGAGGCCCGATCTGGCAGAGTTCCTGGCACCAAGATGCTCTGCCATAGGCGAGCCTTGCGCAGACTTGCCTTGCTTTAAGGCTCCCTCCCCAGGAAGGAGCAGGCTGTGTGAGGCTCGGAAACGCCACTGGCGCCTTCCTGGCTTCAGCTCTACCCCTGCCTTGCCTTTGCACTTAGGTCCCAAGCGTCCTTGAGGAGGGCTTAGGGCTGGTGGGTTGCACACTGCCAAGGGCTCCAGCAGTGAAAGCTCTGTCAGAGGGAAGCGAAGGGCAACAGCAGGGCTCCTTCAGCGGTTCCTTGGCCGCCCAGACAAAGCTCCGCACGGAGAGCACCAGGTTCCAAGGGCCCCTGGCTGGGTTTTGCATCCCCACACTCCCAGAGGCTGACTCCGTGGGTGCCTAGAAAGTGTGTGAGAGACGTAGGTTCCCTAGCACTCTCCTCCCCAGCAGAGACATGTGCAGGTGGTTGGGGCCTTATCCTGCGTGTCTGGGTTCCGCCCACAGCCTCAACTCAGGGGAAGCAGCCCCTGAGGCAAGACCTGCTGGAGGAGCCCTGCGCGCCCGCCTGATAGGCGAGAGCACAGCCAGCAGTGTAGCGAGCCTCCTCGGGAGAAGAGGAGGCAGCCGAGCCCAGTCAAGAGGAAAGCCCTGCTTGCACGGAGCTAAGTGGGCCTCCAGTACGGCAGAGCTCTAGCTCTGCTCAGAGCCCCGATCTGGCAGAGTTTCTGGCGCGAGGCTGCTCGGCCGGGGGCTCGCCTTGCCCAGACTTGCCTTGCTTTTAGGCTCCCTCCCCAGGAAGGAGCTGTCTGAGCGAGCCTGGGAGACGCCACTGGTGCCTTCCTTGCCTCAGCTCCAATCCTGCCTTGCCTTTGCACATAGGTGCCAGGTGGTTGGGGAGGGCTTAGGGGGTGGTGGGTTGCACACTGCCAAGGGCTTCAGCAGTGAGAGCTCTGTCAGAGGGAAGGGAAGGGCAACTGCAGGGCTCCTCCAGCGGTTTCTAGGCCGCCTAGAATCAGCGCCGCACGAGAGCACCAGGCTCCCAGGGCCCCTGGCTGGGGTTTTCAGCCCCGCACACACGGAGGCTGATTCCTTGGGTGCCCAGAAAGTGTATGACAGACGTAGGTTCCCTAGCACTCTCCTCCCCAGCAGAGACATGTGCAGGTGTTTGGGGCCTGATCCTGCGTGTCTGGGTTCCTGCCCACAGCCCCAACTCAGGGGAAGCAGCCCCTGAGGCAAGACCTGCTGGAGGAGCCCTGCGCCCCCGCCTGATAGGCGAGTGCACAGCCAGCAGGGAAGCGAGCCTCCTCGGGGGAAGAGGAGGCAGCCCAGCCCCGTCAAGTTGAAAGCCCTGCTTGCACGGAGCTAAGTGCGCCTCCAGTACGGCAGAGCTCTAGCTCTGCTCAGAGCCCCGATCTGGCAGAGTTCCTGGCGCGAGGCTGCTCTGCCGGGGGCTAGCCTTGCCCAGACTTGCCTTGCTTTTAGGCTGCCTCTCCAGGAAGGAGCAGGCAGCAGGAGCCTGGGAGTCGCCACTGGCGCCTTTCTTGCCTCAGCTCCAATCCTGCCTTGCCTTTGCACTTAGGTCCCAGTCCTCCTTAAGGAGAGCTTAGGGGCTGGTGGGTTGCACACTGCCAAGGGCTCCAGCAGTGAGAATTCTGTCAGAGGGAAGGGAAGGGCAACTGCAGGGCTCCTCCAGCGGTTGCTTGGCCGCCCAGATTCAGCGCCACACGGAGAGCACCAGGCTCCCAGGGCCCCTGGCTGGGGTTTTCAGCCCCGCACACACGGAGGCTGATTCCTTGGGTGCCCAGAAAGTGTATGACAGACGTAGGTTCCCTAGCACTCTCCTCCCCAGCAGAGACATGTGCAGGTGTTTGGGGCCTGATCCTGCGTGTCTGGGTTCCTGCCCACAGCCCCAACTCAGGGGAAGCAGCCCCTGAGGCAAGACCTGCTGGAGGAGCCCTGCGCCCCCGCCTGATAGGCGAGTGCACAGCCAGCAGGGAAGCGAGCCTCCTCGGGGGAAGAGGAGGCAGCAAGCCCCGTCAAGCTGAAATCCCTGCTTACACGAAGCTAAGTGCGCCTCCAGTACGGCAGAGCTCTAGCTCTGTTCAGAGGCCCGATCTGGCAGAGTTCCTGGCAAGATGCTCTGCCGGCGAGCCTTGCCAGACTTGCCTTGCTTTAAGGCTCCCTCCCCAGGAAGGAGCAGGCTGTGAGGCTCGGAAACGCCACTGGCGCCTTCCTGGCTTCAGCTCTACCCCTGCCTTGCCTTTGCACTTAGGTCCCAAGCGTCCTTGAGGAGGGCTTAGGGGCTGGTGGGTTGCACACTGCCAAGGGCTCCAGCAGTGAAAGCTCTGTCAGAGGGAAGCGAAGGGCAACTGCAGGGCTCCTTCAGCGGTTTCCTTGGCCGCCCAGACAAAGCTCCGCACGGAGAGCACCAGGTTCCAAGGGCCCCTGGCTGGGTTTTTGCCCCCACACGGAGGCTGACTCCTTGGGTGCCAGAAAGTGTATGACAGACGTAGGTTCCCTAGCACTCTCCTCCCCAGCAGAGACATGTGCAGGTGGTTGGGGCCTGATCCTGCGTGTCTGGGTTCCGCCCACAGCCCCAACTCAGGGGAAGCAGCCCCTGAGGCAAGACCTGCTGGAGGAGCCCTGCGCCCCGCCTGATAGGCGAGTGCACAGCCAGCAGGAAGCGAGCCTCCTCGGGGAAGAGGAGGCAGCAAGCCCGTCAAGGAAAGCCCTGCTTGCACGAGCTAAGTGGGCCTCCAGTACGGCAGAGCTCTAGCTCTGCTCAGAGCCCCGATCTGGCAGAGTTTCTGGCGCAAGGCTGCTCTGCCGGGGCTCGCCTTGCCCAGACTTGCCTTGCTTTTAGGCTCCCTCCCCAGGAAGGAGCTGTCTGAGCGAGCTGGAACGCCACTGGCGCCTTCCTTGCCTCAGCTCCCCTGCCTTGCCTTTGCACTTAGGTAGCGTCCTTGGAGGAGGGCTTAGGGGCTGGTGGGTTGCACACTGCCAAGGGCTCCAGCAGTGAAAGCTCTGTCAGAGGGAAGCGAAGGGCAACAGCAGGGCTCCTTCAGCGGTTCCTTGGCCGCCCAGACAAAGCTCCGCACGGAGAGCACCAGGTTCCAAGGGCCCCTGGCTGGGTTTTGCATCCCCACACACCCAGAGGCTGACTCCGTGGGTGCCTAGAAAGTGTGTGAGAGACGTAGGTTCCCTAGCACTCTCCTCCCCAGCAGAGACATGTGCAGGTGGTTGGGGCCTTATCCTGCGTGTCTGGGTTCCCGCCCACAGCCTCAACTCAGGGAAGCAGCCCCTGAGGCAAGACCTGCTGGAGGAGCCCTGCGCGCCCGCCTGATAGGCGAGAGCACAGCCAGCAGTGTAGCGAGCCTCCTCGGGAGAAGAGGAGGCAGCCGAGCCCAGTCAAGAGGAAAGCCCTGCTTGCACGGAGCTAAGTGCGCCTCCAGTACGGCAGAGCTCTAGCTCTGCTCAGAGCCCCGATCTGGCAGAGTTTCTGGCGCGAGGCTGCTCGGCCGGGGGCTCGCCTTGCCCAGACTTGCCTTGCTTTTAGGCTCCCTCCCAGGAAGGAGCTGTCTGAGCGAGCCTGGAGACGCCACTGGTGCCCTTGCCTCAGCTCCAATCCTGCCTTGCCTTTGCACATAGGTGCCAGGCGTTGGGGAGGGCTTAGGGGGTGGTGGGTTGCACACTGCCAAGGGCTTCAGCAGTGAGAGCTCTGTCAGAGGGAAGGGAAGGGCAACTGCAGGGCTCCTCCAGCGGTTTTAGGCCGCCTAGAATCAGCGCCGCACCGAGAGCACCAGGCTCCCAGGGCCCCTGGCTGGGGTTTTCAGCCCCGCACACACGGAGGCTGATTCCTTGGGTGCCCAGAAAGTGTATGACAGACGTAGGTTCCCTAGCACTCTCCTCCCCAGCAGAGACATGTGCAGGTGTTGGGGCCTGATCCTGCGTGTCTGGGTTCCTGCCCACAGCCCCAACTCAGGGGAAGCAGCCCCTGAGGCAAGACCTGCTGGAGGAGCCCTGCGCCCCCGCCTGATAGGCGAGTGCACAGCCAGCAGGGAAGCGAGCCTCCTCGGGGAAGAGGAGGCAGCCCAGCCCCGTCAAGTTGAAAGCCCTGCTTGCACGGAGCTAAGTGCGCCTCCAGTACGGCAGAGCTCTAGCTCTGCTCAGAGCCCCGATCTGGCAGAGTTCCTGGCGCGAGGCTGCTCTGCCGGGGGCTAGCCTTGCCCAGACTTGCCTTGCTTTTAGGCTGCCTCTCCAGGAAGGAGCAGGCAGCAGGAGCCTGGGAGTCGCCACTGGCGCCTTTCTTGCCTCAGCTCCAATCCTGCCTTGCCTTTGCACTTAGGTCCCAGTCCTCCTTAAGGAGAGCTTAGGGGCTGGTGGGTTGCACACTGCCAAGGGCTCCAGCAGTGAGAATTCTGTCAGAGGGAAGGAAGGGCAACTGCAGGGCTCCTCCAGCGGTTGCTTGGCCGCCCAGATTCAGCGCCACACGGAGAGCACCAGGCTCCCAGGCCCCTGGCTGGGGTTTTCAGCCCCGCACACACGGAGGCTGATTCCTTGGGTGCCCAGAAAGTGTATGACAGACGTAGGTTCCCTAGCACTCTCCTCCCCAGCAGAGACATGTGCAGGTGTTTGGGGCCTGATCCTGCGTGTCTGGGTTCCTGCCCACAGCCCCAACTCAGGGGAAGCAGCCCCTGAGGCAAGACCTGCTGGAGGAGCCCTGCGCCCCCCGCCTGATAGGCGAGTGCACAGCCAGCAGGGAAGCGAGCCTCCTCGGGGGAAGAGGAGGCAGCAAGTCCCCGTCAAGCTGAAATCCCTGCTTACACGAAGCTAAGTGCGACTCCAGTACGGCAGATCTCTAGCTCTGTTCAGAGGCCCGATCTGGCAGAGTTCCTGGCACCAAGATGCTCTGCCATAGGCGAGCCTTGCGCAGACTTGCCTTGCTTTAAGGCTCCCTCCCCAGGAAGGAGCAGGCTGTGTGAGGCTCGGAAACGCCACTGGCGCCTTCCTGGCTTCAGCTCTACCCCTGCCTTGCCTTTGCACTTAGGTCCCAAGCGTCCTTGAGGAGGGCTTAGGGGCTGGTGGGTTGCACACTGCCAAGGGCTCCAGCAGTGAAAGCTCTGTCAGAGGGAAGCGAAGGGCAACAGCAGGGCTCCTTCAGCGGTTCCTTGGCCGCCCAGACAAAGCTCCGCACGGAGAGCACCAGGTTCCAAGGGCCCCTGGCTGGGTTTTGCATCCCCACACTCCCAGAGGCTGACTCCGTGGGTGCCTAGAAAGTGTGTGAGAGACGTAGGTTCCCTAGCACTCTCCTCCCCAGCAGAGACATGTGCAGGTGGTTGGGCCTTATCCTGCGTGTCTGGGTTCCCGCCCACAGCCTCAACTCAGGGGAAGCAGCCCCTGAGGCAAGACCTGCTGGAGGAGCCCTGCGCGCCCGCCTGATAGGCGAGAGCACAGCCAGCAGTGTAGCGAGCCTCCTCGGGAGAAGAGGAGGCAGCCGAGCCCAGTCAAGAGGAAAGCCCTGCTTGCACGGAGCTAAGTGGCCTCCAGTACGGCAGAGCTCTAGCTCTGCTCAGAGCCCCGATCTGGCAGAGTTTCTGGCGCGAGGCTGCTCGGCCGGGGGCTCGCCTTGCCCAGACTTGCCTTGCTTTTAGGCTCCCTCCCCAGGAAGGAGCTGTCTGAGCGAGCCTGGGAGACGCCACTGGTGCCCTTGCCTCAGCTCCAATCCTGCCTTGCCTTTGCACATAGGTGCCAGGCGTTGGGGAGGGCTTAGGGGTGGTGGGTTGCACACTGCCAAGGGCTTCAGCAGTGAGAGCTCTGTCAGAGGGAAGGGAAGGGCAACTGCAGGGCTCCTCCAGCGGTTTCTAGGCCGCCTAGAATCAGCGCCGCACCGAGAGCACCAGGCTCCCAGGGCCCCTGGCTGGGTTTTCAGCCCCGCACACACGGAGGCTGATTCCTTGGGTGCCCAGAAAGTGTATGACAGACGTAGGTTCCCTAGCACTCTCCTCCCCAGCAGAGACATGTGCAGGTGTTTGGGGCCTGATCCTGCGTGTCTGGGTTCCTGCCCACAGCCCCAACTCAGGGGAAGCAGCCCCTGAGGCAAGACCTGCTGGAGGAGCCCTGCGCCCCCGCCTGATAGGCGAGTGCACAGCCAGCAGGGAAGCGAGCCTCCTCGGGGGAAGAGGAGGCAGCCCAGCCCCGTCAAGTTGAAAGCCCTGCTTGCACGGAGCTAAGTGCGCCTCCAGTACGGCAGAGCTCTAGCTCTGCTCAGAGCCCCGATCTGGCAGAGTTCCTGGCGCGAGGCTGCTCTGCCGGGGGCTAGCCTTGCCCAGACTTGCCTTGCTTTTAGGCTGCCTCTCCAGGAAGGAGCAGGCAGCAGGAGCCTGGGAGTCGCCACTGGCGCCTTTCTTGCCTCAGCTCCAATCCTGCCTTGCCTTTGCACTTAGGTCCCAGTCCTCCTTAAGGAGAGCTTAGGGGCTGTGGGTTGCACACTGCCAAGGGCTCCAGCAGTGAGAATTCTGTCAGAGGGAAGGGAAGGGCAACTGCAGGGCTCCTCCAGCGGTTGCTTGGCCGCCCAGATTCAGCGCCACACGGAGAGCACCAGGCTCCCAGGGCCCCTGGCTGGGTTTTCAGCCCCGCACACACGGAGGCTGATTCCTTGGGTGCCCAGAAAGTGTATGACAGACGTAGGTTCCCTAGCACTCTCCTCCCCAGCAGAGACATGTGCAGGTGTTTGGGCCTGATCCTGCGTGTCTGGGTTCCTGCCCACAGCCCCAACTCAGGGAAGCAGCCCCTGAGGCAAGACCTGCTGGAGGAGCCCTGCGCCCCCGCCTGATAGGCGAGTGCACAGCCAGCAGGAAGCGAGCCTCCTCGGGGGAAGAGGAAGCAGAGCAAGTCCCCGTCAAGCTGAAATCCCTGCTTACACGAAGCTAAGTGCGACTCCAGGAAGAGGAGGCAGCAAGTCCCCGT
>NW_017190994.1:0-11000 GCF_001704415.2 Capra hircus
CACTTGATGTGAAGAGCTGACTCACTTGGAAGTTGCTTTTGATTTGCTGTGAGTGTGGGGAGCCCTCCTGGGCAAAGGGCCTCAGGGGTCATTGCCACTGAATCACGACCTCCAAGCAAGCGCATTCCAGCTGTGTGACATTCAGGAAGCAGGAGACTGGGAAAACTATCTTCCTTAGAGGAAGGAAAGTCATCCACAGAGAGTGTGTTTTCAGGCTCTCTTTGCAGCAAGTGTTTTGCTTCTCAGACATCAGAGCTGCAGGCTTGCTCTGAGGGCCTCAATTGCAGAGTCAGGGCTGTGTGTCTCACTGCACTTTCCAAGCATTGCAGACACATCCTAGGTTGGAGCAGTGCTTCCCATGAGAAAGAAGCCTCGGGAGTGTGTTTGAGCGGGCTGAGTGCCATGCTAGGGTCACCTAGTCGAGGGCACCTTGCACATCCAATGGGCCCCAGGCGAGTAGCTATGGACCGGCCCTTCGGTTGAGATATCCCAAAGCAGGGAACAAAGCTAGCTCTGTCAGAAGGAGGAAAACAGCAATGGGATGGATTTTCAAGCAGTTGCTAAGTCACACCCACGTTAGGGCCCCGGGAAAGAAATGCAAATTTTGGCCTCTAGGCCCAGTATCCAGATGTGTGCACAGGATATTTTCCCCACAGGATTCAAGAATGTTCCAGACAGACCTAAGCTCACTAGCTCTCTCCTGCAGAATGAAATATGTTGCTGAACCACGAAAAGATGCTGGGATTCTTGGCTTATGGAGGAGAAGAATTCAATCCAGGGCCCAAGACGAGGCTTGATTGCTCAGAGCTTTTGTGCAATAGAGTTTTATTAAAGTATAAAGGAGATAGAGAAAGCTTCTGACAGAGACATCACAAGGGGCAGAAAACGTACCCCCTTGCTAGTGTTAGTAATGGAGTTATATACTCTCCAATAAGTTATGACGAACAAAAGAATGTCTGGAGGTTGTAAAGACTCACTAGACCTACTCCCATAATTGACATTTTAAGATAACAGGATTAGCCAGAAGGTTTTTTCCAGAGACCGTCCTCAAGAAGGATGCATGATTGTTATATAATCCTAAGGAATGTAGAGGGGAAAACAGTTTGTCCTTTCTTCCTCCTTGAGAATTCTAGACCCCTCTCTCCTTGGGACCCTTGAACTTCTTAGAAACCTGCCTTGGCAATGACTCTCTCAGAAACATGATTGAACAGCCGTTTGGAGCTTCCTTTGACTTTCCCTGGGAGGGAGGGAGCCCTCCCTGAGCACAGGGCCTCAGGGGCCATGGCCAATGAAAAATAATCTCCCAGCAAGTGCTTTTCAGCCCTGTGTGACTCTCAGCCCACAGGAGGCTGAGAAAACTCTCTTCCTTGGAGGAAGGAAAGGCAGCCCAAGAGTGTGTTTTCAGGCCTGTATCTTGCAGCAAGTGTTTGGCTTGTTAGACAGAAGACCTGCAGGCCTGTTCCAACAGACTCAATTCCAGAATCAGGGCCTTGTGTCTCCCTGCAGTTTCCTGGCCTTGCAAACACATTCCTAGGTGAGAGCAGTCCTGCCCATGGGGACTGCTGCGGGAGTGTGTCTGAGGGGGGCCAGGTGTCATGCTGGGGTCACCTGGTCGAGGGCACCTTGCACCTCCAATGGACCCCAGGCAAGGAGTTGCAGGCCACCACCTTGCTTCTGAAATCCCAAAATGGGGAGCAAAGCTCGCTCTGTCAGAGGGAAGAAAACAGCAACAGGATGGATTTTCAAGCAGTTGCTAGGCTGTACTGCGTTAGGGCTCCAAGGAAGGAAAATGCGAATTTTAGCCCCTACGACTGGTATCCAGGTGGGCTCCCAGGATGATTTCCCCGCAGGATCCAAGAACGTTCCAGACAGACCTGGGCTCACTAGCTCCCTCCTGCAGAGGAAATATGATAGAACAGCTGTTTGGAGGTTGCTTTGACTTCCCCTGGAGGGTAGGATCCCTCCCTGGGTGCAGGGCCTCAGGGGCCATTGCCGCTGAGAAATGCCCTCTAAGCCAGACCTTTCCAGCCTTGTATGACTCAGCACGGAGGAGACTGGAAAAGCTCTCTTCCTTGGAGGAAGGAAAGGCAGCCCCAGAGAGTGTGTTTTCACACCTGTATCTTGCAGCAAGTGTTTGGCGTCTCAGACGTCAGACCTCCAGGCCTGCTCCAACGGCCTCAGTTCCAGGAGTCAGGGCCGTGTGTCTTCCTGCATTTTCTGAGCCTTGGGAACACATTCCTAGGTCAGAACAGTCCTGCCCATGGGGAAGGAGGCTGCGGGAGTGTGTCTGAGGGGGTCGGGTGCCATGCTGGTGTCCAATAGACCCGGTACCTCCAATAGACCCCAGGACAACAGCGGTGGGGCTCCCCCTGGCTTCCGAAATGCCAAAGCGAGAAGCAAAGCTAGCTCTATCAGAAGGAAGAAAAGAGCAATCGGATGGATGTTCAGGCTGTTGCTGGCCGCACCACTTCAGGGTCCCCCCCGAGAGGAACAGGCGCCCTGTGGCCCCTAGGTCCGATATGCAGGTTAACACACAGGGTGTGTCCCCATAGGAGCCAAGAATTTTCCTGACAGATCTAGGCTCACTAGAGCTCTCCTACAGGGCAAAAGGGGTAGAACAGACTGTGGATGTGACTCTGCCTTTCCCAGCGAGCATGGGGCCCTCCCTACGGCCCCGGGCTCCAGGGAAAATTGTCCCTGAAAAATGACCTCCAAGAAGCGCTTTTCCAGCAGGCTGGGATGCAGAGTTCACAGGATGCGGGGAAAGTGATCGTCCTTCAGGGAAGAAGAGGCAGCCACCCAGTGTGTGTTTGCAAGCCTGTATTTGGAAGAAACTGGTTAGCTCCTTCAAGGGGAGACCTCCAGGTCTGCTCAGAGGACCGAAATTCCAGAGGCAGCACCATGCATCTCCCCTGTCCTTTCTGAGCCTTGGAAAGACATTCCTAGCTTATAGCGGTATTGCTCATGAAGAAGCAGGATGCAGGAATGTGTCAGACATGACTGGGTGCCTTCCTGGGTTCAGCTCCGTGAGGGGCACTTTCCACTCAGAGTAGGTCCCATGCCTCCTTGGGGAGGAAGTGGGGCCCGCTTGCCTCCAAATTGCCAAAGGCTGGAACAAAGCTAGTTCTATCAGAGGTAAGAAAAGAGCAATTGGATGGATGTGGAAGCTGTTGCTGGGCCGCACTGCTTCAGGCCCCCCACCCCTCCGCCCCGAGAGAAACAGGCGCCCTGTGGCCCCTAGGTCCTGGATGCAGTTTCACACATAGAATGTGTCCCCATAGGAGCCAAGAATTTTCCTGACAGACCTAGGCTCACTAGAGCTCTCCTACAGAGCAAAGGGGATGGGACAGATGTGTGGCTGTGGCTCTGCCTTTCCCTGGGAGTGTGGAGCCGCTCCCTATGGCCCCGGGCTCCAGGGGAAATTGCCCCTGAATAATGACCTCCAAGAAGCGCTTTTCCAACTGGCTGAGACGTGGAGTTCTCAGGATGCAGGGAAAGCGAGTGTCCTTCGGGGAAGCAAAGGCAGTCACCTGTTATCATGACTTACTAGAATAGTAGGTACCTTCTCCGGTTGGGCAGAGGCCTTCCCTACCTGATCTGAAAAAGAAAATGAAGTAGCTCGCTGATTTGAGAAATAATTCCCAGACTTGGGTTTCCAACCAGTATAGAATCCGACAATGGCCCTGTCTTTGTAGCCGCGTTAATTAACAGGTATGTGAAGCTCTAAATATCAGTGGAAATTACATACAGCATATAGGCCCCAGTGTTCTGGAATGATGGAAAGAAACAACCAAACTCTTGAAGAGACACTTTCAAAATGGATCATAGAGACTGACTGTACATGGATGGGCTTGCTTCCGGCAGACTTACTCATATTACGGGTAACCGCACGTTCCCACAGTTGTTGTCCTTATGAAATTTTCTATGGGAGACCCCCTCCCACAGTGAGGCAGGTGTTAGCAGATTTGCCACAAGTAAGGGGGTGGGATTTCACAGCAGATGGAACAATTAGGTAAGGTAATAAATCAGGTAACTAAGTTTGTATAAAAAAGAATATCATTCCCCCTTGAGGAACAGATTCATGAATTTGTGCTCAGTGATCAGGTGTGGCTCAATGACTGGAAACACAATTCCTTGGCCTGACATCGGAAAGGTCCTTATACTGTTGTTTTAGCCACAATTCTGAAAGAGATGGGAATACCAGACCACCTAACCTGCCTCTTGAGAAATCTGGATGAAGGTCAGGAAGCAACAGTTAGAGCAGGACATGGAACAACAGACTGGTTCCAAAAAGGAAAAGGAGTATGTCAAGGCTGTATATTGTCACCCTGTTTATTTAACTTATATGCAGAGTACATCATGAAACATGCTGGGATGGAAGATACATGAACTGGAATCAAGATTGCCGGTAGAAATATCAATCAACTTAGATATGCAGATGACACCACCATTATGGCAGAACGTGAAGAGGAAAGGGTATGTCGGGGAACTTCTTGAGTTGCAGCAAGGGTGTGAAGGACCCTTTGGAAGTTCCAGAGGTTAGGTGTGGTTAGTCTCGAGATGCCTCAGCAGAAATGGGCCTCATGTCGCCTGGAACGGAGAGGCTCCTGGATATTTCCGAGTTTCAGCAGGTGCTCTCCTTGTGTGGAGTCGGGGCCGGAAGCTGAGGATTCCTCTCCAGTGCTGACATGGATTTTGGGGTACTTCTGGAGTCTCCACAAGGGAGTCAGGCCTCGTCTCGAGTGGGGGCATGAGCGTGCCATTTCCTCCCATGCTGTAGCAGCAGTGTCACGGTTCCCCTTGCGTGGACCAAGGGATCTGTGGCTTTCCCTCGAGTCTTTCCCACGAGGCTTTCCCACAGGGCTGTCCCACGTGTCACGGTGGTGTGAGTCGATCCTCGGCGTGAAAGCCGAGGCAGTGCAGGGAAAACAGGTTCCTGTGGAACGGACTGACACATCTGGGGGAGTCTTGGAATGGTGGCACGACCCTGCAGTTCCTCTCCCCTTTCCTTTGGAGAGCGCCACCTTGAGATGCGATGGGAATGCCGGGAATTCTTTTCCGAACAAGCAGGGAAAGGATCCCTCATCTCGAGGTACGAGCCGGAAACGGAGCTCCTCAGGATGTGGCCGGGACCATCGTGCTTCCTCTTGAGTGGAGACGGGTGTGTCGGGGAACTTCTTGAGTTGCAGCTTGACTGTGAAAGACTCTTTGGAAGTTCCAGAGGTCAAGTGTGATTAGCCTCGAGACACCTCAGTGGAAACTGGCCTCATCTCGCCTGCAGGGGAGAACCTCCTGTATTTTACCGAGTTTCGGCAGGTGCTCTCGACTTACGACGGGGACTCAGGGACCCGGCTCTGGTGGCCTCAGGAAAGGCCAGTCCCCATGCGAGTTGCTCGGGGGCCTCTCGGATTCCTCTCCCGTCGATGCCGGGGCCTAAGACCTTGTGTGGAGTAGGTGCCGGAACCTGAGGATTCCTCTCCAGTGCTGACATGGATCTTGGGGTACGTCTGGAGTCGCCCCAGGGAGTCAGTCCTCGTCTCGAGTGGGGGCATGCACGTGCGCTTTCCTCCCGAGATGTAGCAGCAGTGTCATGCTTCCCTTCGCGTGGATCAAGGGATCTGCAACTTTCCCTCGAGGCTTTCCCACGAGGCTTTCCCTCGAGGCTTTCCCACAGGGCTGTCCCACGTGCCACCGTTGGTGTGAGTCGATCCTCGGCTTGAAAGTCGAGGCAGTGCAGGGAAAACAGGTTTCCCTGGAATGGACTGAGACATCTGGGGGACTCTGGGAATGGTGTCACGACCCTGGAGTTCCTCTCGCCTTTCCTGTGGAGAGCAACTCCTCTTGAGATGCGACTGGGAACGCCGGGATTTCTTTCCCGACCACGCAGGGAAATATCCCTGCTCTCGAGCTATGAGGCGGAAACGGGGCTCCTCTGGATGAGGGCGGGACTCTCGTGCTTCCTCTCCAGTAGAGACGGGTATGTTGGGGAACTTCTTGAGTTGCAGCAAGGGTGTGAAGGACCCTTTGGAAAGTCAAGAGGTTAGGTGTGATTAGCCTCGAGATGCCTCAGCGGAAATGGGCCTAATCTCGCCTGGAAGGGAGAACCTCCTGGATTTTCTCGAGGTGCGGCAGGTGCTCTCGACTTACAATGGGGACCTCAGGGACCCGCTCTGGTGGCCTCAGGAAAGGCCAGTCCCCATGCGAGTTGCTCCGGGGCCTTTCGGGATTCCTCTCCCGTCAATGACGGGGCCTAAGATCTTTGTGGAGTCCGTGCCGGAACCTGAGGATTCCTCTCCAGTGCTGACATGGTCTTGGGGTACTTCTGGAGTCTCCCCAGGGGAGTCAGTCCTCGTCTCGAGTGGGGGCATGCACGTGCGCTTTCCTCCCGAGCTGTAGCAGCAGTGTCACACTTCCCTTTGCGTGGATCAAGGGATCTGTGGCTTTTCCTCGAGGCTTTCCCACGAGGCTTTCCCACGAGGCTTTCACACAGGGCTGTCCCACGTGCCACCGTGGTGTGAGTGGATCCTCGGCTTGAAAGTCGAGGCAGTGCAGGGAAAACAGGTTTCCCTGGAATGGACTGAGAAATCTCTGGCACTCAGGGAATGGTGTCACGACCCTGGAGATCCCCTCGTGTTTCCTGTGGAGACCGCCTCCTCTTGAGATGCGACCGGAACGCCGGGAATTCTTTCCCGACAACGCAGGGAAAGGATTCCACCTCTCGATCTATGAGGCGGAAACGGGGCTTCTCTGGATGTGGGCAGGACTCTCGTGCTTCCTCTCGAGTGGAGAGGGGTACGTCGGGGAACTTCTTGAGTTGCAGCAAGGGTGTGAAGGACCCTTTGGAAGTTCCAGAGGCCAGGTTGATTAGCCTCGAGACGCCTCCGCGGAAATGGGCTTCATCTCGCCTGGAGGGGAGAACCTCCTGGGATTTTCTAGAGTTGCCACAGGTGCTCTCGACTTAAGACGAGGACCTCAGGGACCTGGTCTGGTGGCCTCAGGAAAGGCCAGTCCCCATGCGAGTTGCTAGGGGGCCCTTCGGGATTCCTCTCCCGTCGATGCCGGGGCCTAAGACGTTGTGTGGAGACGGTGCCGGAACCTGAGGATTCCTCTCCAGTGCTGACATGGATCTTGGGGTACTTCTGGAGTCTCCACCGGGGATTCAGTCCTCGTCTCGACTTAGGTCATGCACGTGCACTTTCCTCCCGAGCTGTAGCAGCAGTGTCATGCTTCCCTTCGCGTGGATGAAGAAATCTGTGGCTTTCATCGAGGTTTTTGCAGGAGGCTTTCCCACGAGGCTTTCCCACAGGGCTGTCCCACGTGCCACCGTGGTGTGAGTCGATCCTCGGCTTGAAAGTCGAGGCAGTGCAGGGAAAACTGGTTTCCCTGGAATGGACTGAGACATCTGGGGGACTCTGTGTATGGTGGCTCGACCCTGGAGTTCCTCTCGCCTTTCCTGTGGAGAGCGCCTCCTCTTGAGATGCGATGGAAACGCCGGGAATTCTTTCCCGAACACGCAGGGAAAGGATCCCTCCTCTCGAGCTAGGAGGCGGAAACGGGGCTCCTCTGGATGTCGGCGGGAGGCTCGAGCTTTCTCTCAAGTGGAGACGGTTATGTCGGGGAACTTCTTGAGTTGCAACAAGTGGGTGATGTACCCTTTGGAAGTTCCAGAGGTTAGGTGTGATTAGCCTCGAGAGGCCTCATTGGAAATGGGCCTCATCTCGCCTGGAGGGGAGAACCTTCTGGATTTTCTCGAGTTGCAGCAGTTTCTCTCCACTTACGACGGGGACCTCAGGGACATGCTCTGGTGGCCTCAGGAAAGGCCATTCCCCATGCGAGTTGCTCGGGGGCCTCTCGGGATTCCTCTCCTGTCGATGCCGGGTCCTAAGACCTTGTGTGGAGTCGGTGCCGGAACCTGAGGATTCCTCTCCAGTCCTGACATGGATCTTGGGGTACGTCCTGAGTCTCCCCTGGGGAGTCAGTCCTCGTCTCGAGTGGGGGCATGCACGTGCGCTTTCCTCCCCAGCTATAGCAGCAGTGTCAGGCTTCCCTTCGCGTGGATCAAGGGATCTGTGGCTTTCCCTCGAGGCTTTCCCACGAGGCTTTCCCTCGAGTCTTTCCCACAAGGCTGTCCCACGTGCCACCGTGGTGAGAGTCGATCCTCGGCTTGAAAGTCGAGGCAGTGCAGGGAAAAAAGGTTTCACTGAATTGGACTGAGACATCTGAGGGACTCTGGGAATGGTGGCACGACCCTGGAGTTCCTCTCGCCTTTCCTGTGGAGAGCGCCTCTTCTTGAGATGCGACGGAAACGTCGGGAATTCTTTCCCGAACACGAAGGGAAAGGATCCCTCCTCTCGAGCTAGGAGGCGGAAACGGGGCTCCTCTGGATGTGGGCCGGACTCTCGTGCTTCCTTTCGAGTGGAGACGGGTATGTCGGGGAACTTCTTGAGTTGCAGCAAGGGTGTGAAGGACCCTTTGGAAATTCCAGATGTTCGGTGTGATTAGCCTCGAGACGCCTCACCGGAAATGGGCCTCATCTCGCCTGGAAGGGAGAACCTCCTGGATTTTCTCTAGTTGCGGCAGGTGCTCTCGACTTACGACGGGGACCTCTGGGACCCGCTCTGGTGGCCTCAGGAAAGGCCAGTCCCCATGCTAGTTGCATGGGGCCTCTCGGGATTCCTCTCCCGTCGATGCTGGGGCCTAAGACCTTGTGTAGAGTCGGTGCAGGAACCGGAGGATTCCACTCCAGTGCTGACATGGTTCCTGGGGTACTTTTGGAGTCTCCCTAAGGGAGTCAGTCCTCGTCTCGAGTTGGGGCATGCACGTGCGCTTTCCTCCCGAGCTGTAGCTGTAGTGTCACGCTTCCCTTCGCGTGGATGAAGGAATCTGTGGCTTTCCCCCGAGTCTTTCCCACGAGGCTTTCCCACGAGGCTTTCCCAAATGGCTGTCCAACGTGCCACCGTGGTGTGAGTCATTCCTCGGCTTGAAAGTCGAGGCAGTGCAAGGAAAACACGTTTCCCTGGAGTGGACTGAGACATCTGGGGGACTCTGGGAATCGTGGCACGACCCTGGAGTTCCTCTCGCCTTTCCTGTAGAGAGCGCCCCCTCTTGAGCTGCGATGGGAAGGCCAGGAATTCTTTCCTGAACACGCAGGGAAAGGAACCCTCCTCTCGAGCTAGGAGGCGGAAACGGGGCTCCTCTGGATGTGAGCGGGACTCTCGTGCTTCCTCTCGAGTCGAGACGGGTATGTCGGGGAACTTCTTGAGTTGCAGCAAGGGTGTGAAGGACCCTTTGGAAAGTTCCAGAGGTTAGGTGTGATTAGCCTCGAGAAGCCTCAGCGGAAATGGGCCTCATCTCGCCTGGAGGGGAGAACCTCCTGGATTTTCTCGAGTTGCGGCAGGTGCTCTGGACTTACGACGGGAACCTCAGGGACATGATCTGGTGGCCTCAGGAAAGGCCAGTCCCCATGCGAGTTGCGTCGGGGGCCCTCTCGGTATTCCTCTCCCATCGATGCCGCGGCCTAAGACCTTGTGTGGAGTCGGTGCCGGAACCGTGAGGATTCCTCTCCAGTGCTGACATGAATCTTGGGGCTACTTCTGGAGTCTCCCCAGGGGAGTCATGTCCTCGTCTCGAGTGGGGGCATGCACGTGCGCATTACTCCCGAGCTGTAGCAGCCAGTGTCACGCTTCCCTTCGCGTGGATCAAGGGATCTGCGGCTTTCCCTCGAGGCTTTCCCATCGAGGCTTTCCCACAGGCTGTCCCACGTGCCACCGTGATGTGAGTCGATCCTCGGCTTGAAAGTCGAGGCAGTGCAGGGAAAACAGGTTTCCCTGGAGTGGACTGAGACATCTGGGGGACTCTGGGGAATGGTGGCACGACCCTGGAGTTCCTCTCCGCCTTTCCTGTGGAGAGCGCCTCCTCTTGAGATGCGACCGGGAACGCCGGGAATTCTTTCCCGACCACGCCGGGAAATATCCCTGCTCTCGAGCTATGAGGGCGGAAACGGGGGCTCCTCTGGATGAGGGCGGGACTCTCGTGCTTCCTCTCCAGTGGAGACGGGTATGTTGGGGAACTTCTTGAGTTGCAGGAAGGGTGTGAAGGACCCTTTGGAAAGTCAAAAGGTTAGGTGTGATTAGCCTCGAGATGCCTCAGCGGAAATGGGCCTAATCTCGCCTGGAAGGGAGAACCTCCTGGATTTTCTCGAGGTGCGGCAGGTGCTCTCGACTTACAATGGGGACCTCAGGGACCCGCTCTGGTGGCCTCAGGAAAGGCCAGTCCCCATGCGAGTAATTCGGGGGCCTCTAGGGCCTCCTCTCCCGTCGGTGCCGGGCCTAAGACCTTGTGTAGAGTCGGTGCCGGAACCTGAGCATTCCTCTCCAGTGCTGACATGGATTTTGGGGTACTTTTTGGAGTCTCCCTTGGGAGTCAGTCCTCGTCTCGTTTGGGGGCATGCAAGTGCGCTTTCCTGCCGAGATGGGGCAGCAGTGTCATGTTTCCCGTCGAGTGGATCAAGGAATCAGTGGCTTTTCCTCGAGTCTTTTCCACAAGGCTTTCCCACGAGGCTTTTCCACAGGGCTGTCCCACGTGCCAACGTGGTGTGAGTCGATCCTCGGCTTGAAATTCGAGGCAGTGCAGGGAATACAAGTTTCCCTGGAATGGACTGAGACCTCTGGGGGACTATCAGATTGGTGGCACACCCTGGAGTTCCGCTCGCCTTTCCTGTGGAGAGGCCTCCTCTTGAGATGCGACGGGAACGCCGGGAATTCTTCCCGAGAACACAGGGAAAGGATCCCTCCTCTCGAGCTAGGAGGCGGAAACGGGGCTCCTCTAGATGTGGGCGGAATCTCGTGCTTCCTCTCGAGTGGAGACGGGTATGTCAGGGAACTTCTTGAGTTGCAGCAAGGGTGTGAAAGACCCTTTGGAAGTTCCATAGGTTAGGTGTGATTAGCCTCGAGACGCCTCTGGGAATGGGCCTCATCTCGCCTGGAGGGGAGTACTTCCTG
>NW_017190995.1:0-10998 GCF_001704415.2 Capra hircus
AGATGTTCTCAGTCCATTCCAGGGAAAACTTTTCCCTGCACTGCCTCGACTTTCAAGCGGATCGACTCACACCATGGTGGCACGTGGGACAGCCCTGTGGGAAAGCCTCGTGGGAAAGCCTCGGGAAAGCCACAAATCCCTTGATCCACGCGAAGGGAAGCTGACACTGCTGCTACAGCTCGGGAGGAAAGCGCACGTGCATGCCCCACTCGAGACGAGGACTGACTCCCCGGGAAACTCCAGAAGTACCAAAATCCATGTCAGCACTGGAGAGGAATCCTCAGGTTCCGGCACTGACTCCACACATGGTCTTAGGCCCAGCATCGACGGGGAGAGGAATCCCGAGAGGCCCCCGAGCAACTCGCATGGGGACTGGCCTTTCCTGAGGCCGCCAGAGCGGGTCCCTGAGGTCCCCGTCGTAAGTCGAGAGCACTGCCACAACTCGAGAAAATCCAGGAGGTTCTCCCGTCCAGGCGAGATGAGACCGTTTCCGCTGAGGCGTCTCGAGACTAATCACACCTAACCTCTGGAACTTCCAAAGGGTCCTTCACACCCTTGCTGCAACTCAAGAAGTTCCCCGACATACCCGTCTCAAACTCGAGAGGAAGACGAGAGTTCCCCGCACATCCAGAGGAGCCGCGTTTCCGCTCCTAGCACGAGAGGAGGGATCCTTTCCCTGCGTGGTCGGGAAAGAATTCCGGTGTTCCCGTCGCATCTCAAGGGGAGCGTTCTCCACAGGAAAGGCGAGAGGAACTCCAGAGTCTTGCCACCATTCCCAGAGTCCCCGAGATGTCTCAGTCCTTTCCAGGGAAACCTGTTTTCCCTGCACTGCCACGACGTTCAATCCGAGGATCGACTCACACCACGGTGGCTCATGGGACAGCCCTGTGGGAAAGCCTCGTGGGAAATCCTCGTTGGAAAGCCTCGAGGGAAAGACACAGATCCCTAGATCCACGCGAAGGGAAGCGTGACACTGCTGCTAGAGCTCGGAAGGAAACCGCACGTGCATGCCCCCACTCGAGACGAGGACTGACTCCCCTGGGGAGACTCCAGAAGTACACCAAGATCCATGTCAGCATTGTAGAGGAATCCTCAGGTTCCGGCACTGACTCCACACAAGGTCTTAGGCACCAGCATCGACGGAGAGGAATCCTGAGAGGCCCCGAGCAACTCGCATGGGGACTGGCCTTTCCTGTGGCCACCAGAGGGTTCCTGAGGTCCCCATCGTAAGTCGAGAGCACCTGCCGCAACTCGAGAAAATCCAGGAGGTTCTCCCTCCAGGCGAGATGAGGCCCATTTCCGCTGAGGCGTCTGGAGGCTAATCACACCTAACCTCTGAACTTCCAAAGGGTCCTTCACACCCTTGCTGCAAATCAAAGAGTTCCCCAACATACCCGTCTCCACTCGAGAGGAAGCACGAGAGTCCCGCCCACATAAAGAGGAGCCCATTTCCGCCTCCTAGCTCGAGAGGAGGGATCCTTTCCCTGCGTGGTCGAGAAAGAATTCCGGCGTTCCCGTCGCATCTCAAGAGGAGGGCTCTCCACAGGAAAGGCGAGAGGAACTCCAGGGTCGTGCCACCATTCTGAGAGTCCCCAGATGTCTCAGTCCATTCCAGGGAAACCTGTTTTCCCTGCACTGCCTCGACTTTCAAGCCGAGGATCGACTCACAACACGGTGGCACGTGGGACAGCCCTGCGGGAAATCTCGTAGGAAAGCTTTGTGGGAAAGACTCGAGTGAAAACCACAGATCCATTGATCCAAGCGAAGGGAAGCGCGACACTGCTGCTACAGCTTGAGAGGAAAGCGCACGTGCATGCCCCACTCGAGACGAGGACTGACTGCCCTGGGGAGAATCCAGAAGTACCCCAAGATCCATGTCGGCACTGGAGAGGAATTCTCAGGTTCTGGCACTGAGTCCACACAAGGTCTTAGGACCCAGCATCGACGGGAGAGGAATCCCGATGGGCCCCCGAGCAACTCGCATGGGGACTGGCCTTTCCTGAGGCCACCACACCGGGTCCCTGAGTTCCCCGTCGTAAGTCGAGAGCACCAGCCGCAACTCGAGAAAACCAGGAGGTTCTCCCCTCCAGGCGAGCTGAGACCTATTTCCGCTGAGGTATCTCGAGGCTAATCACACCTTACCTCTGGAACTTCCAAAGGGTCCGTCACTCCCTTGCTGCAACTCAAGAAGTTCCCCGACATACCCGTCTCCACTCAAGAGGAACCCGAGGGTCCCGCCCATATCCAGAGTGGTCCCGTTTCCGCCTGCTAGCTCGAAAGGAGGCATCCTTTCCCTGCGTGGTCGGGAAAGAATTCCTAGCGTTCCCGTCTCATCTCAAGAGTAGGCGCTCTCCACAGGAAAGGCGAGAGGAACTCCAGTATCAGGCCCCATTCCCAGAGTCCCCCAGATGTCTCAGTCCATTCCAGGGAAACCTGTTTTCCCTGCACTGCGTCGACTTTCAAGCCGAGGATGGACTCACACCGCGATGGCACGTTGGACAGCCCTGTGGGAAAGCCTCGAGGGAAAGCCACAGATCCCTTGATCCACGCGTAGGGAAGAGTGACACTGCTGCTACAGCTCGGGAGCAAAGCGCACGTGCATGCCCCCACTCGAGACGAGGACTGACTCCATGGGGGAGACTCCAGAAGTACCCCAAGATCCATGTCAGCACTGGAGAGGAATCCTCAGGTTCCGGCAACGGACTCCACACAAGGTCTTAGGCCCCGGCATCGACGGAAGAGGAATCCCGAGAGGCCCCCGAGCAACTCGCATGGGGACTGGCCTTTCCTGAGGCCAACCAGATCGGGTGCCTGAGGTTCCCGCCGTAAGTCGAGAGTACCTGCCGCACCTCGAGAAAATCCAGGAGGTTCTCCCCTCCATTCGAGATGAGGCCCATTTCCGCTGTGGCGTCTCGAGGCTAATCACATCTAACATCTGGAACTTCCAAAGGGTCCTTCCCACCATTGCTGCAACTCAAGAAGTTCCCCGACATACCCGTCTCCACTCGAGAGGAAGCACGAGAGTCCCGCCCACATCCAGAGGAGCCCCTTTTTCCGCCTCCTAGCTCGAGGGAGGGATCCTTTCCCAGCGTGGTCGGGAAAGAATTCCCTGGCGTTCCCGTTGCATCTCAAGAGGAGGTGCTCTCCACAGGAAAGGCGAGAGGAACTCCAGGGTCGTGCCACCATTCCCAGAGTCCCCTGGATGTCTCAGTCCATTCCAGGGAAATCTGTTTTCCCTGCACTGCCTCGACTTTCAAGCCGAAGATCGACTCACATCTCGGTGGCACCTGCGACAGCCCTGTGGGAAAGCCTCGTGGGAAAGCCTCGAGGGACAGACACAGATCCCTTGATCCACGCGAAGGGAAGAACGGCACTGCTGCTGGCAGCTCGGGAGGAAAGCGCTCGTGCATGCCCCCTCTCGAGACGAGGACTGACTGCCCTGGGGAGACTCCAGAAGTACCCTAAGATCCATGTTTGCACTGGAAAGGAATCCTCAGGTTCCGGCACTGACTCCACACAAGGTCTTAGGCCCCAGCATCGACGGGAGAGGAATCCCGAGAGGCCCCGAGCAACTCGCATGGGGACTGGCCTTTCCTGAGGCCACCAGAGCGGATCCCTGAGGTCCCGGTCGTAAGTCGAGAGCACCTGCCGCATCTCGAGAAAATCCAGGAGGTTCTCCCCTCCAGGCGAGATGAGGCCCATTTCCGTTGAGGCAACTAGGGGGTAATCACACTTTAACTCTGGAAATTCCAAAGGGTCCTTCACACCCTTGCTGCAACTCAAGAAGTTCCCCGACATACCCGTCTCCACTCAAGAGGAATCCGAGAGTCCCGCCCATATCCAGAGTGGCCCGTTTCCGCCTGCTGGCTCGAGAGGAGGGATACATTCCCTGCGTGGTCAGGAAAGAATTCCTGGCGTTCCCGTCGCATCTCAAGAGGAGGCGCTCTCCAGAGGAAAAGCGAGAGGAACTCCATGTTCATGCCACCATTGCCAGAGTCCCCCAGATGTCTCAGTCCATTCCAGGGAACCTGGTTTCCCTGCACTGCCTCGACTTTCAAGCCGAGGATCGACTCACACCACCGTGGCACGTTGGAAAGCGCTGTGGGAAAGCCTCGTGCGAAAGCCTCATGGGAAAGTCTAGAGGGAAAGCCACAGATCCCTTGATCCACGAAAAGGGAAGCGTGACACTGCTGCTACAGCTCGGGAGGAAAGCGCACGTGCATGCCCCCACTGGAGACGAGGACTTACGCCTCTGGGGAGACAACAGAAGTCCCCGAAGATCCATGTCGACACTGGAGAGGAATCCTCAGGTTCCGGCACTGACTCCACACAAGGTCTTAGGCCCCGGCATCGACGGGAGAGGAATCCCGAGAGGCCCTCGAGCAACTCGCATGGGGACTGGCCTTTCCTGAGGCCACCAGAGTGGGTCCCTGAGGTCCCCGTTGTAAGTCGAGAGCACCTTCCGCAACTCGAGAAAATCCAGGAGGTTCTCCCCTCCAGGCGACATGAGGCCCATTTCCGCTGAGGTATCTCGAGGCTAATCACACCTTACCTCTGGAACTTCCAAAGGGTCCTTCACACCCTTGCTGCAACTCAAGAAGTTCCCCGACATACCCGTTTCTACTCGAGAGGAAGCACGAGAGTTCCCCGCACATCCAGAGGAGCCCCGTTTCCGCCTCCTAGCTCGAGAGGAGGGATCCTATACCTGCGTGGTCGGGAAAGAATTCCCGGCGTTCCCGTCGCATCTCAAATGGAGGCGCTCTCCACAGGAAAGGCGAGAGGAACTCCAGGGTCGTGCCATATTCCCAAAGTCCCCCAGATGTCTCAGTCCATTCCAGGGAAACCTGTTTTCCCTGCACTGCCTCGACTTTCAAGCCGAGGATCGACTCACACCACGGTGACACGTGGGACAGCCCTGTGGGAAAGCCTCGTGGGAAAGCCTCGAGGGAAAGACACAGATCCCTTGATCCACGCGAAGGGAAGCGCGACACTGCTGCTACAGCTCGGGAGGAAAGCGCACGTGCATGCCCCCTTTCGAGACGAGGACTGACTGCCCTGGGGAGAATCCAGAAGTACCCCAAGATCCATGTCGGCACTGGAGAGGAATTCTCAGGTTCTGGCACTGAGTCCACACAAGGTCTTAGGACCCAGCATCGACGGGAGAGGAATCCCGATAGGCCCCCGAGCAACTCGCATGGGGACTGGCCTTTCCTGAGGCCACCACACCGGGTCCCTGAGTTCCCCGTCATAAGTCGAGAGCACCAGCCGCAACTCGAGAAAATCCAGGAGGTTCTCCCCTCCAGGCGAGCTGAGACCTATTTCCGCTGAGGTATCTCGAGGCTAATCACACCTTACCTCTGGAACTTCCAAAGGGTCCGTCACTCCCTTGCTGCAACTCAAGAAGTTCCCCGACATACCCGTCTCCACTCAAGAGGAACCCGAGGGTCCCGCCCATATCCAGAGTGGTCCCGTTTCCGCCTGCTAGCTCGAGAGGAGGCATCCTTTCCCAGCGTGGTCGGGAAAGAATTCCTAGCGTTCCCGTCTCATCTCAAGAGTAGGCGCTCTACACAGGAAAGGCGAGAGGAACTCCAGTATCAGGCCCCATTCCCAGAGTCCCCCAGATGTTTCAGTCCATTCCAGGGAAACCTGTTTACCCTGCACTGCGTCGACTTTCAAGCCGAGGATGGACTCACACCGCGATGGCTCGTTGGACAGCCCTGTGGGAAAGCCTCGTGGGAAAGCCTCGAGGGAAAGCCACAGATCCCTTGATCCACGCGTAGGGAAGAGTGACACTGCTGCTACAGCTCGGGAGCAAAGCGCACGTGCATGCCCCCACTCGAGACGAAGACTGACTCCATGGGGAGACTCCCAGAAGTACCCCAAGATCCATGTCAGCACTGGAGAGGAATCCTCAGGTTCCGGCACCGACTCCACACAAGGTCTTAGGCCCCGGCATCGACGGAAGTGGAATCCCGAGAGGCCCCCGAGCAACTCGCATGGGGACTGGCCTTTCCTGAGGCCACCAGATCGGGTCCCTGAGGTCCCCGTCGTAAGTCGAGAGTACCTGCCCCACCTCGAGAAAATCCAGGAGGTTCTCCCCTCCATTCGAGATGAGGCCCATTTCCGCTGTGGCGTCTCGAGGCTAATCACATCTAACATCTGGAACTTCCAAAGGGTCCTTCACACCCTTGCTGCAACTCAAGAAGTTCCCCGACATACCCGTCTCCACTCAAGAGGAATCCGAGAGTCCCGCCCATATCCAGAGTGGCCCCGTTTCCGCCTGCTAGCTCGAGAGGAGGGATACATTCCCTGCGTGGTCAGGAAAGAATTCCCGGCGTTCCCGTCGCATCTCAAGAGGAGGCGCTCTCCACAGGAAAGGCGAGAGGAACTCCAGGGTCGTGCCACCATTCCCTGAGTCCCCAGAGGTCTCAGTCCATTCCAGGGAACCTGGTTTCCCTGCACTGCCTCGACTTTCAAGCCGAGGATCGACTCACACCACCGTGGCACGTGGGAAAGCCCTGTGGGAAAGCCTCGTGGGAAAGCCTCATGGGAAAGTCTAGAGGGAAAGCCACAGATCCCTTGATCCACGAAAAGGGAAGCGTGACACTGCTGCTACAGCTCGGGAGAAAAGCACACGTGCATGCCCCCACTCGAGACGAGGACTTACGCCTCTGGGGAGACTCCAGAAGTCCCCGAAGATCCATGTCGGCACTGGAGAGGAATCCTCAGGTTCCGGCACTGACTCCACACAAGGTCTTAGGCCCCGGCATCGACGGGAGAAGAATCCCGAGAGGCCCCCGAGCAACTCGCATGAGGACTGGCCTTTCCTGAGGCCACCAGAGTGGGTCCCTGAGGTCCCCGTCGTAAGTGGAGAGCACCTGCTGCAACTCGAGAAAATCCAGGAGGTTCTCCCCTCCAGGTGACATGAGGCCCATTTCCGCTGAGGTATCTCGAGGCTAATCACACCTTACCTCTGGAACTTCCAAAGGGTCCTTCACACCCTTGCTGCAACTCAAGAAGTTCCCCGACATACCCGTCTCCACTCGAGAGGAAGCAGGAAAGTGCCGCCCACATCAAGAGGAGCCACGTTTCCGCCTCCTAGCTCGAGAGGTTTGATCCTTTCCCTGCGTGGTGGGGAAAGAATTCGCGGCGTTCCCGTCGCATCTCAAGAGGAGGCGCTCTCCAGAGGAAAAGCGAGAGGAACTCCATGTTCATGCCACCATTGCCAGAGTCCCCCAGATGTCTCAGTCCATTCCAGGGAACCTGGTTTCCCTGCACTGCCTCGACTTTCAAGCCGAGGATCGACTCACACCACGTGGCACGTGGGAAAGCCCTGTGGGAAAGCCTCGTGCGAAAGCCTCATGGGAAAGTCTAGAGGGAAAGCCACAGATCCCTTGATCCACGAAAAGGGAAGCGTGACACTGCTGCTACAGCTCGGGAGGAAAGCGCACGTGCATGCACGCACTGGAGACGAGGACTTACGCCTCTGGGGAGACAACAGAAGTCCCCAAAGATCCATGTCGGCACTGGAGAGGAATCCTCAGGTTCCGGCACTGACTCCACACAAGGTCTTAGGCCCCGGCATCGACGGGAGAGGAATCCCGAGAGGCCCCCGAGCAACTCGCATGGGGGACTGGCCTTTCCTGAGGCCACCAGAGTGGGTCCCTGAGGTCCCCGTTGTAAGTCGAGAGCACCTTCCGCAACTCGAGAAAATCCAGGAGGTTCTCCCCTCCAGGCGACATGAGGCCCATTTCCGCTGAGGTATCTCGAGGCTAATCACACCTTACCTCTGGAACTTCCAAAGGGTCCTTCACACCCTTGCTGCAACTCAAGAAGTTCCCCAACATACCCGTTTCTACTCGAGAGGAAGCACGAGAGTTCCCGCACATCCAGAGGAGCCCCGTTTCCTCCTCCTAGCTCGAGAGGAGGGATCCTATACCTGCGTGGTCGGGAAAGAATTCCCGGCGTTCCCGTCGCATCTCAAATGGAGGCGCTCTCCACAGGAAAGGCGAGAGGAACTCCAGGGTCGTGCCATATTCCCAAAGTCCCCCAGATGTCTCAGTCCATTCCAGGGAAACCTGTTTTCCCTGCACTGCCTCGACTTTCAAGCCGAGGATCGACTCACACAACGGTGGCACGTGGGACATCCCTGTGGGAAAGCCTCGTGGGAAAGCCTCGAGGGAAAGACACAGATCCCTTGATCCACGTGAAGGGAAGCGTGACACTGCTGCTACAGCTCGAGAGGAAAGCGCAAGTGCATAGCCCCACTCGAGATGAGGACTGACTCCCCTGGGGAGACTCCAGAAGTACCCCAAGATCCATGTCAGCACTGGAGAGGAATGCTCAGGTTCCGGCACCGACTCCACACAAGGTCTTAGACCCCGGAATCTACGGGAGAGGAATCCCGAGAGGCCCCAGAGCAATTCGCATGGGGACTGGCCTTTCCTGAGGCCACCTGAGCGGGTCCCTGAGGTCCCCATCGTAAGTCGAGAGCACCTGCCGCAACTCGAGAAAATCCAGGAGGTTCTCCAATCCAGGCGAGATGAGGCCCATTTCCTCTGAGGCAACAAGCGGGTAATCACACTTAAACTCTGGAACTTCCAAAGGGTCCTTCACACCCTTGCTGCAACTCAAGAAGTTCCCAGACATACCCGTCTCCACTCAAGAGGATCCCAAGGGTCCCGCCCATATCCAGAGTGGCCCCGATTCCGCCTGCTAGCTCGAGAGGAGGTATCCTTTCCCTGCGTGGTCGGGAAAGTATTCTTAGCGTTCCCGTCTCATCTCAAGTGTAGGCGCTCTCCACAGGAAAGGCGAGAGGAACTCCAGTCTCAAGCCCCATTCCCAAAGTCCTCTGGATGTCTCAGTCCATTCCAGGGAAACCTGTTTTCCCTGCACTTCCTCGACTTTCAATCTGAGGATTGACTCACACCACGGTGACACGTGGGACAGCCCTGTGGGAAAGCCTCGTGGGAAAGACTCGAGGGAAAGCCACAGATCCCTTGGTCCACGCAAGGGGAAACGTGACACTGCTGCTGCAACATGGGAGGAAAGGGCACGCTCATGCCCCACTCGAGACGAGGCCTGACTCCTTTGTGGAGACTCCAGAAGTACCCCAAAATCCATGTCAGCACTGGAGAGGAATCCTCAGCTTCCGCCCCCGACTCCACACAAGGTCTTAGGCCCCGGCATCGACGGGAGAGGAATCACGAGAGGCCCCCTAGCAACACAGATGATAACTGGCCTTTCCTGTGGCCGAAAGAGCGGGTCCCTGAATCCCCGTCGTAACTAGAGAGCACCTGCTGAAACTCGGGAATATCCAGGAGCCTCTCCATTCCAGGAGACATGAGGCCCATTTCCGCTGAGGCATCTTGAGACTAACCACACCTAACCTCTGGAACTTCCAATGGGTCCTTCACACCCTTGCTGCAACTCAAGAAGTTCCCCGACATACCCGTTCCTCTTCACGTTCTGCCATAATGGTGGTGTCATCTGCATATCTACGTTTATTGATATTTCTACCGGCAATCTTGATTCCAGCTTATGTATCTTCCATCCCAGCATTTTTCATGATGTACTCTGCATATAAGTTTAAATAAGCAGGGTGACAATACACCTGCCTTGACATATTCCTTTTCCTATTTAGAACCAGTCTGTTGTTCCATGTCCAGTTCGAAACTGTTTCTTCCTGACCTGCATACAGGTTTCTCAAGAGACAGGTCAGGTGGTCTGGTATTCCCATCTCTTTCAGAATTTTCCCAGTTTATTGTGATCCACACAGTCAAAGGCTTTGGCATAGTCAATAAAGCAGAAATAGATGTCTTTTTTTCTGGAACTCTCTTGCTTTTTCAATGATCCAGTGGATGTTGGCAGTTTGATCTCTGAGGCCACCGGAGAGGGTTCTTGAGGTCCCCGTCGTAAGTCCAGAGCACCTGCCGCAACTCGAGAAAATCCAGGAGGTTCTCCCTCCAGGAGAGTTGAGGCCCAATTTCCGCTGAGGCGTCTCGAGGCTAATCACACCTAACCTCTGGAACGTCAAAGGTCCTTCACACCCTTGCTGCAACTCAAGAAGTTCCCCGACATACCCGTCTGCACTCGAGAGGAAGCACCAGAGTTCTGCCCACATCCAGAGGAGCCCCGGGTCCGCTCCTAGCTCGAGAGGAGGGATCCTTTCCCTGCGTGGTCGGGAAAGAATTCGCGGCCTTCCTGTTGCATCTCAAGAGGAGGCGCTCAACACAGGAAGGCGAGAGGAACTCCGGGGTTCGTGCCACCATTCCCAGAGTCCCCAAATGTCTCAGTCCATTCCAGGGAAACCTGTTTTCCCTGCACTGCCTCGACTTCAAGACGAGGATCGACTCACACCACGGTGGCACGTGGGACAGCCCTGTGGACAGCCTCGTGGGAAAGCCTCGAGGGGAAAGCCACAGATCCCTTGATCCACATGAAGGTAAGCATGACACTGCTGCTACAGTTCGGGAGGAATGCGCACGTGGCATGCCCACATTCGAGCCGAGGTCTGACTCCCTTGGGAGACTCCAGAATTACCCACGATCCGTTACAGCACTGAAGAGGAATCCTCAGGTTCTGGCACCGATTCCACACAAAGTCTTAGGGCCCGGTATAGACGGGATAGCAATCCCGAGAGGCGCCCGAGCAACTCGCATGGGGACTGGCCTTTCCTAAATACACAAGAGCCAGTCCCTGAGGTCCCCGTCGAAAGTCGAGAGCACTTGCCGCATCTCAAGAAAAATCCAGGAAATTCTCCCCTCCAGGCGAGATGAGGCCCATTTCCACTTAGGCGTCTCGAGGCTAATCACACCGAACCACTGGAACTTCCAAAGGGTCCTTCACACCCTTGCCATCTCATGAAGTTCCCCGACATACCCGTCTCCTCTCGAGAGGAAGCACGAGAGTCCCGCCCACATCCAGAGGAGCCCCGTTTCCGCCTCCTAGCTCGAGAGGAGGGATCCTTTCCCTACGTGGTCGGGAAAGAATTCCCGG
>NW_017190996.1:0-10998 GCF_001704415.2 Capra hircus
GTCGAGGCAGTGCAGGGGAAAACAGGTTTCCCTGGAATGGACTGAGACATCTGGGGGACTCTGGGAATGGTGCACGACCCTGGAGTTCCTCTCGCCTTTCCTGTGGAGAGCGCCTCCTCTTGAGATGCGACGGAACACGGGGATTCTTTTTCCGACCAGGCAGGAAAGGATCCCTCCTCTCGAGCTGGAGCGCAAACAGGGCACCTATGGATGTGGGCGGGATTCTCGTGCTTCCTCTCGAGTGGAGACGCGGGTATGTCGGGGAACTTCTTGAGTTGCAGCAAGGGTGTGAAGGACCCTTTGGAAGTTCCAGATGTTAGATGTGATTAGCCTCGAGACGCCTCACCAGAAATGTTCCTCATCTCGCCTGGAGGGGGAGAACCTCCTGGATTTTCTCGAGTTGCGGCAGGTGCTCTCGACTTACGACGGGACCTCACTGACCCGCTCTGGTGGCCTCAGGAAAGGCCAGTCCCCATTGCGAGTTGCTCCGGGGGCCTCTCAGATTCCTCTCCCGTTGATGCCAGGGGCCTAAGACCTTGTGTGGAGTTGGTGCCGGAACCTGAGGATTCCTCGCAGTGCTGAAATGGATCTTGGGGTACTTCTGGAGTCTCCCCAGGGGAGTCAGCCTCGTTTCGTGGTGGGGGCATGCACGTGCCTTTCCCCGAGCTGCAGCAGCAGTGTCGCGCTTCCCTTCGCCTGGATCAAGGGATCTGTGGCTTTCCCTCGAGCTTTCCTCGAGGCTTTCCACGAGGCTTTCCCACAGGGCTGTCCCACGTGCCACCGTGGTGTGAGTCGATCCTCGGCTTGAAACGTCGAGGCAGTGCAGGGAAAACAGGTTTCCCTGGAATGGACTGAGACATCTGGGGGACCTGGGAATGGATGGCACGACCCTGGAGTTCCTCTCCCTTTCCTGTGGAGAGCGCCTCCTCTTGAGATGCGACGGGAACGCCGGGAATTCTTTCCCGACTACGCAGGGAAAGGATCCCTCCTCTCGAGCTAGTAGCGCAAACGGGGCTCCTCTGGATGTGGGCGGACTCTCGTGCTTCCTCTCGAGTGGAGACGGGTATGTCGGGGAACTTCTAGAGTTGCAGCAAGGGTGTGAAGGACCCTTTTGAAGTTCCAGATGTTTAGGTGTGATTAGCCTCGGGACGCCTCAGCGGAAATGCGCCTCATCTCGCCTGGAGGGAGAACCTCCTGGATTTTCTCGAGTTGCGGCAGGTGCTCTCGACTTTCGACGGGGACCTCAGGGACCCGCTCTGTGGCCTCAGGAAAGCCAGTCCCCATGCGAGTTGCTCGGGGGACTCTCAGGATTCCACTCCCGTCGATGCTGGGTCCTAAGACCTTGTGTGGAGTCAGTGCTGGAACCTGAGATTCCTCTCCAGTGCCGACATGGATCTTGGGGTACTTCTGGAGTCTCCCAGGGGAATCAATCCTCGTCTCGTTGGGGCATGCACTGCGCTTTCCTCCCGAGCTGTAGCAGCAGTGTCGCTCTTCCCTTCGAGTGGATCAGGGATCTGTGGCTTTCGCTCGAGAGACTTTTTCCCACGAGGCTTTCCACGAGGGCTTTCCCATGGCTTTCCCACAGGGCTGTCCCACGTGCCACCTTGTGTGAGTCGATCCTCGGCTTGAAGTCGAGGAAGTGCAGGGAAAACAGGTTTCCCTGGAATGGACTGAGACATCTGGGGGACTCTGGGAATGGTGGCACGACCCTGGAGTTCTCGTCGCCTTTCCTGTGGAGAGCGCCTCCTCTTGAGTTGCGACGGGAACGCGGGATTCTTTCCGAACACGCAGGGAAAGGATCCCTCCTCTCGAGCTAGGGGGGTAACGGGGTTCTCTGGATATTGGAGGACACTCGAGCTTCCTCTCGAGTGGAGACGGGTATGTGCGGGGGAACTTCTTGAGTTGCAGCAAGGGTGTGAAGACACTTTGGAAGTTCCAGACGTTAGATGTGATTAGCTTCGATACGCCCTGCGGAAATGGGCCTCATCTCGCCTGGAGGGGAGAACCTCCTGGATTTTCTCGAGTTTCAGCAGTTGCTCTCGATTTTCGACGGGGACCTCAGGGACCGCTCTGGTGGCCTCAGGAAAGGCCAGTCCCCATGCAAGTTGCTCGGGGC
This sequence comes from Capra hircus, assembly GCF_001704415.2. NCBI lineage: Eukaryota > Metazoa > Chordata > Mammalia > Artiodactyla > Bovidae > Capra > Capra hircus. The sequence continues at coordinate 2,117 of NW_017190996.1, forward strand.
CTCTCAGGATTCCTCTCCCGTCGATGCCGGGGCCTAAGATCTTGTGTGAAGTCGGTGCCGGAACCTGAGGATTCCTCTCCAGTGCTGACATGGATCTTGGGGTACTTCTGGAGTCCCCCCAGGGGAGTAAGTCCTTGTCTCGAGTGGGGGCATGCACGTGCGCTTTCCTCCGAGCTGCAGCTGCAGTGTCGCGCTTCCCTTCGCGTGGATCAAGGGATCTGTGGCTTCCCCTCGAGACTTTCCCACGAGGCTTTCCCGACAGGGCTGTCCCACGTGCCACCAGTGGTGTGAGTCGATCCTCGGCTTGAAAGTCGAGGCAGTGCAGGGAAAACAGGTTTTCCCTGGAATGGACTGAGACATCTGGGGGACTCTGGGAATGTGGCCACGACCCTGGAGTTCCTCTTCGCCTTTCCTGTGGAGAGTGCCTCCTCTTGAGATGCGACGGGAACGCCGGGAATTCTTTCCCGACCACGCAGAGGAAAGGATCCCTCCTCTCGAGCTAGGACGCGCAAACGGGGCTCTCTGGATGTGGGCGGGACTCTCGTGCTTCCTCTCGAGTGGAGACGGGTATGTCCGGGGAACTTCTTGAGTTGCAGCAAGGGTGTGAAGGACCCTTTGGAAGTTCCAGATGTTAGATGTGATTAGCATCGTGACCCATTAGCGGAAATGGGCCTCATCTCGCCCGGAGGGGAGAACCTCCTGGATTTCCTCGAGTTGCTGCAGGTGCTCTCGACTTACAACGGGGACCTCAGGGACCCGCTCTGGTGGCCTCAGGAAAGGCCAGTCCCCATGCGAGTTGCTCGCGGCCTTCTCGGGATTCCACTCCCGTCGATGCTGGGGTCCTAAGACCTTGTGTGGAGTCAGTGCCGGAACCTGAGGATTCCTCTCCAGTGCCGACATGGAACTTGGGGTACTTCTGGAGTCTCCCCAGGGAAATCAGTCCTCGTCTCGAGTGAGGGCTTGCACGGGCGCTTTCCTCCCGAGCTGTAGCACAGTGTCACGCTTCCCTTCGCGTGGATCAAGGGATTTGTGACTTTCGCTCGAGGCTTTCCCATGAAGCTTTCGCACGAGGCTTTCCCACAGGGCTGTCCCAAGTGCCACCGTGGTGTGAGTCGATCCTCGGCTTGAAAGTCGAGGCAGTGCAGGGAAAACAGGTTTCCCTGGAATAGACTGAGACATCTGGGGGACTGTGGGAATGGTGGCACGACCCTGAGTTACCTCTCGCCTTTCCTGTGGAGAGAGCCTCCTCTTGAGATGCCGACGTGAACGCCGGGAATTCTTTCCCGAACACGCAGGGAAAGTATCCTCCTCTCGCAGCTATGAGATAGAAACGGGGCTCCTCTGGATGTCGGCGGGACTCTCGTGCTTCCTCTCGAGTGGAGCCGGGTATGTCGGGGAACTTCTTAAGTTGCCAGCAAAAGTGTGAAGGACCCTTTGGGAGTTCCAGAGGTTAGGTGTGATTAGCCTCGAGACGCCTCAGCGGAAAATGGCCTCATCCTCGCCTGGCGGGGAGAACCTCCTGTATTTTCTCGAGTTGGGACAGGTGCTCTCGACTTACGACGGGGACTTCAGGGACCCGCTCTGGTGGCCTCAGGAAAGGACAGTCCCCATGCGAGTTGCTCGGGGACCTCTCGGGATTTCCTCTCCCTTCGATGCTGGGGCCTAAGACCTTGTGTGGAGTCAGTGCCGAAACCTGAGGATTCCTCTCCAGTGCTGACATTGATTTTGGGCTACTTCTGGAGTCTCGCCAGGGGCGTCAGTCCTCGTCTCGAGTAGGGGCATGCATGTGCACTTTCCTCCCGTGTTGTAGCAGAAGTGTTGCCCTTCCCTTCGCGTGGATCAAGGGATGTGTGGCTTTCCCTCGAGGCTTTCCCACGAGGCTTTCCCACGAGGCTTTCCCACAGGGCTGTCCCACGTGCCACCGTGGTGTGAGTCAATCCTCGGCTTGAACGTCGAGGCAGTGCAGGGAAAACAGGTTTCCCTGGAATGGACTGAGACATCTGGGGGACTCTGGGAATGGTGGCACGACCCCAAGTCAGTCCTCGTCTCGAGTGGGGGCATGCACGGGCGCTTTCCTCCGAGCTGTAGCAGCAGTGTCACGCTTCCATTCGCGTGGATCAAGGGATCAGGGGCTTTCCCTCGAGGCTTTCCAACGAGGCTTTCCACGAGGCTTTCCCACAGGGCTGTCCCACGTGCCACCGTGGTGTGAGTCAATCCTCGGCTTGAACGTCGAGGCAGTGCAGGGAAAACAGGTTTCCCTGGAATGGACTGAGACATCTGGGGGACTCTGGGAATGTGGCACGACCCTGGGGGTTCCTCTCGCCTTTCCTGTGGGAGCGCCTCCTCTTGAGATGCGACGGAAATGCCGGGGATTCTTTCCCGAACACGCAGGGAAGGATCCCTCCTCTCGAGCTAGGGGCGGTAACGGGGTTCCTCTGGATTTTGGCGGGACTCTCGAGCTTCTTCTCGAGTGCAGACGGGATATGTCGGGGAACTTCTTGAGTTGCAGCAAGGGTGTGAAGGACCCTTTGGAAGTTCCAGACGTTAGATGTGATTAGCTTCGATACGGCCTCAGCGGAAATGGGCCTCAATCTCGCCTGGAGGGGAGAACCTCCTGGATTTTCTCGAGTTGGGGCAGGTGCTCTTCGACTTACGACGGGGACCTCAGGGACCCGCTCTGGTGGCCTCAGGAAAGGCCAGTCCCCATGGCCGAGTTGCTCAGGCCTCTCAGGATTCCTCTCCCGTCGATGCCGGGACCTAAGATCTTGTGTTGAGTCGGTGCTGGAACCTGAGGATTCCTCTCCAGTGCAGACATGGATCTTGGGGTACTTCTGGAATCTCCCCAGGGGAGTCAGTCCTCGTCTCGAGTGGGGGCATGCACGTGCGCTTTCCTCCCGAGCTGTAGCAGCAGTGTCGCGCTTCCCTTCGCGTGATCAAGGGATCTGTGGCTTTCCCTCGAGGCTTTCCGACGAGGCTTTCCCACGAGGCTTTCCCACAGGGCTGTCCCAACGTGCCACCGTGGTGTGAGTCGATCCTCGGCTTGAACGTCGAGGCAGTGCAGGGAAAACAGGTTTCCCTGGAATGGACTGAGACATCTGGGGGACTCTGGGAATGGTTGCACGACCCTGGAGTTCCTCTCGCCTTTCCTGTGGAGAGCGCCTCCTCTTGAGATGCGACGGGAACGCCGGGAATTCTTTCCCGACCAGGCAGAGAAAGGATCCCTCCTCTCGAGCTTGGAGGCGGAAACAGGGCTCCTATGGATGTGGGCGGGACTCTCGTGCTTCCTCTCGAGTGGAGACGGGTATGTCGGGGAACTTCTTGAGTTGCAGCAAGGGTGTGAAGGACCCTTTGGAAGTTCCAGATGTTAGATGTGATTAGCCTCGAGACGCCTCAGGTGAAATGTTCCTCATCTCGCCTGGAGGGGAGAACCTCCTGGATTTTCTTGGGTTGCGGCCGTTGCTCTCGATTTACGACGGGGACCTCACTGACCCTCTCTGGTGGCCTCAGGAAAGGCCAGTCCCCATCCGAGTTGCTCCTGGGCCTCTCAGGATTCCTCTCCCAACGATGCCGGGGCCTAAGACCTTGTGTGGAGTCGGTGCCGGAAACCTGAGGTTTCCTCGCCAGTGCTGACATGGATCTTGGGGTACTTCCGGAGTCTCCCAGGGTAGTCAGGCCTCATCTCGTGGGGGGGCATGCACCTGCGCTTTCCCCCCGAGCTGCAGCTGCAGTGTCGCGCTTCCCTTCGCGTGGATCAAGGGATCTGTGCCTTCCCTCGAGGCTTTCCCACGAGGCTTTCCCAAGGGCTCTCCCACGTGCCACCGTGGTGTGAGTCGATCCTCGGCTTGAAATTCGAGGCAGTGCAGGGAAAACAGGTTTCCCTGGAATGGACTGAGACATCTGGGGGACCCTGGGAATGGTGGCACGACCCTGGAGTTCCTCTCGCCTTTCCTGTGGAGAGCGCCTCCTCTTGATATGCGACGGGAACGCCGGGAATTCTTTCCCGACCTCGCAGGGAAAGGATCCCTCCTCTCGAGCTAGTAGGTGGAAACGGGGCTCCTCTGGATGTGGGCCGGACTCTCGTGCTTCCTCTCGATTAGAGCCGGGTATGTCGGGGAACTATTTGAGTTGCAGCAAGGGTGTGAAGGACCCTTTTGAAGTTCCAGATGTTAGATGTGATTAGCCTCGAGACGCCTCAGCACAAATGCGCCTCATCTCGCCTGGAGGGGAGAACCTCCTGGATTTTCTCGAGTTGCGGCAGGTGCTCTCGACTTACAAAGGGGACCTCAGAGTCCCGCTCTGGTGGCCTCAGGAAAGGCCAGTCCCCATGCGAGTTGCTCCCGGGCCTCTCGGGATTCCACTCCCGTCGATGCTGGGTCATAAGACCTTGTGTGGAGTCAGTGCCCGAACCTGAGGATTCCTCTCCATTGCCGACATGGATCTTGGGGTACTTCTGGAGTCTTCCCAGGGAAGTCAGTCCTCGTCTCGAGTGGGGGCATGCACGGGCGCTTTCCTCCCGAGCTGTAGCAGCAGTGTCACGCTTCCATTCGCGTGGATCAAGGGATCAGGGGCTTTCCCTCGAGGCTTTCCCATGAGGCTTTCCCACGAGGCTTTCCCACAGGGATGTCCCACGTGCCACTGTGGTGTGAGTCGATCCTCGGCTTGGAAGTCGAGGAAGTGCAGGGAAAACAGGTTTCCCTGGAATGGACTGAGACATCTGGTGGACTCTGGGAATGTGGCACGACCCTGGGGTACCTCTCGCACTTCCTGTGGGAGCGCCTCCTCTTGAGATGCGACGGAAATGCCGGGGATTCTTTCCCGAACACGCAGGGAAAGGATCCCTCCTCTCGAGCTAGGTGGGGGTAACGGGGTTCCTCTGGATATTGGCGGGACACTCGAGCTTCTTCTCGAGTGGAGACGGGTATGTTGGGGAACTTCTTGAGTTGCAGCAAGGGTGTTAAAGACACTTTGGAAGTTCCAGACGTTAGATGTGATTAGCTTCGATACGCCTCAGCGGAAATGGGCCTCATCTCGCCTGGAGGGGAGAACCTCCTGGATTTTCTCGAGTTTCAGCAGGTGCTCTCGATTTTCGACGGGGACCTCAGGGACCCGCTCTGGTGGCCTCAGGAAAGGCCAGTCCCCATGCAAGTTGCTCGGGGGCCTCTCAGGATTCCTCTCCCGTCGATGCCGGGACCTAAGATCTTGTGTTGAGTCGGTGCCGGAACCTGAGGATTCCTCTCCAGTGCTGACATGGATCTTGGGGTACTTCTGGAGTCTCCCCCAGGGGAGTCAGTCCTCGTCTCGAGTGGGGGCATGGCACGTGCGCTTTCCTCCCGAGCTGTAGCAGCAGTTGTCGCGCTTCCCTTGGCGTGGATCAAGGGATCTGTGGCTTTCCCTCGAGGCTTTCCCACGAGGGCTTTCCCACGAGGCTTTCCCACAGGGCTGTCCCACGTGCCACGTGGTGTGAGTCGATCCTCGGCTTGAACGTCGAGGCAGTGCAGGGAAAACAGGTTTCCTTTGAATGGACTGAGACATCTGGGGAACTCTGGGAAATGGTGGCACGACCCTGGAGTTCCTCTCGCCTTTCCTGTGGAGAGCGCCTCCTCTTGAGATGCGACGGGAAACGCCGGGAAATTCTTTCCCGACCAGGCAGAGAAAGGATCCCTCCTCTCGAGCTTGGAGGCGGAAACGGGGCTCCTCTGGATGTGGGCGGGACTCTCGTGCTTCCTCTCGAGTGGAGACGGGTATGTCGGGGAACGTCTTGAGTTGCAGCAAGGGTGTGAATGACCCTTTGGAAGTTCCAGATGTTAGATGTGATTAGCATCGTGACCCATTAGCGGAAATGGGCCTCATCTCGCCCGGAGGGGAGAACCTCCTGGATTTCCTCGAGTTGCTGCAGGTGCTCTCGACTTACAACGGGGACCTCAGGGACCCGCTCTGGTGGCCTCAGGAAAGGCCAGTCCCCATGCGAGTTGCTCGCGGCCTTCTCGGGATTCCACTCCCGTCGATGCTGGGTCCTAAGACCTTGTGTGGAGTCAGTGCCGGAACCTGAGGATTCCTCTCCAGTGCCGACATGGAACTTGGGGTACTTCTGGAGTCTCCCCAGGGAAATCAGTCCTCGTCTCGAGTGAGGGCTTGCACGGGCGCTTTCCTCCCGAGCTGTAGCACAGTGTCACGCTTCCCTTCGCGTGGATCAAGGGATTTGTGACTTTCGCTCGAGGCTTTCCCATGAGGCTTTCGCACGAGTCTTTCCCACAGGGCTGTCCCAAGTGCCACCGTGGTGTGAGTCGATCCTCGGCTTGAAAGTCGAGGCAGTGCAGGGAAAACAGGTTTCCCTGGAATAGACTGAGACATCTGGGGGACTGTGGGAATGGTGGCACGACCCTGGAGTTACTCTCGCCTTTCCTGTGGAGAGAGCCTCCTCTTGAGATGCCGACGTGAACGCCGGGAATTCTTTCCCGAACACGCAGGGAAAGTATCCCTCCTCTCGAGCTATGAGATAGAAACGGGGCTCCTCTGGATGTGGTCGGGACTCTCGTGCTTCCTCTCGAGTGGAGCCGGGTATGTCGGGGAACTTCTTAAGTTGCAGCAAAAGTGTGAAGGACCCTTTGGGAGTTCCAGAGGTTAGGTGTGATTAGCCTCGAGACGCCTCAGCGGAAATGGCCTCATCTCGCCTGGCGGGGAGAACCTCCTGTATTTTCTCGAGTTGGGACAGGTGCTCTCGACTTACGACGGGGACTTCAGGGACCCGCTCTGGTGGCCTCAGGAAAGGACAGTCCCCATGCGAGTTGCTCGGGGACCTCTCGGGATTCCTCTCCTTCGATGCTGGGGCCTAAGACCTTGTGTGGAGTCAGTGCCGAAACCTGAGGATTCCTCTCCAGTGCTGACATTGATTTTGGGCTACTTCTGGAGTCTCGCCAGGGGCGTCAGTCCTCGTCTCGAGTAGGGGCATGCATGTGCACTTTCCTCCCGTGTTGTAGCAGAAGTGTTGCCCTTCCCTTCGCGTGGATCAAGGGATGTGTGGCTTTCCCTCGGCTTTCCACGAGGCTTTCCCACGAGGCTTTCCCACAGGGCTGTCCCACGTGCCACCGTGGTGTGAGTCAATCCTCGGCTTGAACGTCGAGGCAGTGCAGGGAAAACAGGTTTCCCTGGAATGGACTGAGACATCTGGGGGGACTCTGGGAATGTGGCACGACCCTGGGTTCCTCTCGCCTTTCCTGTGGGAGCGCCTCCTCTTGAGATGCGACGGAAATGCCGGGGATTCTTTCCCGAACACGCAGGGAAGGATCCCTCCTCTCGAGCTAGGGGCGGTAACGGGGTTCCTCTGGATTTTGGCGGGACTCTCGAGCTTCTTCTCGAGTGCAGACGGGTATGTCGGGGAACTTCTTGAGTTGCAGCAAGGGTGTGAAGGACCCTTTGGAAGTTCCAGACGTTAGATGTGATTAGCTTCGATACGCCTCAGCGGAAATGGGCCTCATCTCGCCTGGAGGGGAGAACCTCCTGGATTTTCTCGAGTTGGGGCAGGTGCTCTCGACTTACGACGGGGACCTCAGGGACCCGCTCTGGTGGCCTCAGGAAAGGCCAGTCCCCATGCGAGTTGCTCAGGGGCCTCTCAGGATTCCTCTCCCGTCGATGCCGGGACCTAAGATCTTGTGTTGAGTCGGTGCTGGAACCTGAGGATTCCTCTCCAGTGCAGACATGGATCTTGGGTACTTCTGGAATCTCCCCAGGGGAGTCAGTCCTCGTCTCGAGTGGGGGCATGCACGTGCCGCTTTCCTCCCGAGCTGTAGCAGCAGTGTCAGCGCTTCCCTTCGCGTGGATCAAGGGATCTGTGGCTTTCCCTCGAGGCTTTCCGACGAGGCTTCCCACGAGGCTTTCCCACAGGGCTGTCCCACGTGCCACCGTGGTGTGAGTCGATCCTCGGCTTGAACGTCGAGGCAGTGCAGGGAAAACAGGTTTCCCTGGAATGGACTGAGACATCTGGGGGACTCTGGGAATGGTTGCACTGACCCTGGAGTTCCTCTCGCCTTTCCTGTGGAGAGCGCCTCCTCTTGAGATGCGACGGGGAACGCCGGGAATTCTTTCCCGACCAGGCAGAGAAAGGATCCCTCCTCTCGAGCTTGGAGGCGGAAACAGGGCTCCTATGGATGTGGGCGGGACTCTCGTGCTTCCTCTCGAGTGGAGACGGGTATGTCGGGGAACTTCTTGAGTTGCAGCAAGGGTGTGAAGGACCCTTTGGAAGTTCCAGATGTTAGATGTGATTAGCCTCGAGACGCCTCAGGTGAAATGTTCCTCATCTCGCCTGGAGGGGAGAACCTCCTGGATTTTCTTGGGTTGCGGCCGTTGCTCCTCGATTTACGACGGGGACCTCACTGACCCTCTCTGGTGGCCTCAGGAAAGGCCAGTCCCCATCCGAGTTGCTCCTGGGCCTCTCAGGATTCCTCTCCCATCGATGCCGGGGCCTAAGACCTTGTGTGGAGTCGGTGCCGGAACCTGAGGTTTCCTCGCCAGTGCTGACATGGATCTTGGGGTACTTCCGGAGTCTCCCCAGGTAGTCAGGCCTCATCTCGTGGGGGGCATGCACCTGCGCTTTCCCCCGAGCTGCAGCTGCAGTGTCGCGCTTCCTTCGCGGTGGATCAAGGGATCTGTGCCTTCCCCTCGAGGCTTTCCACGAGGCTTTCCCAAGGGCTCTCCCACGTGCCACCGTGGTGTGAGTCGATCCTCGGCTTGAAATTCGAGCAGTGCAGGAAAACAGGTTTCCCTGGAATGGACTGAGACATCTGGGGGACCCTGGAATGGTGGCACGACCCTGGAGTTCCTCTCGCCTTTCCTTGGAGAGCGCCTCCTCTTGATATGCGACGGGAACGCCGGAATTCTTTCCCGAC
>NW_017190997.1:0-10997 GCF_001704415.2 Capra hircus
TTAGAAATGTGTTGTTTAATTATCCACATATTTAGTTTTATTTTAGATATCGTTATTATTATTGCTTTCTAATTTAATTTCATTATGATCAGATAACATGTTCTATTTATTTCAGTTCTTTGAAATTTGTAGAGACTTGTTTTATGACACAGCATATGGTCTGTCTTGGTGAATATAGCTTGTGTGTGTCTGTATGTGTTCCAAGTCACTTCAGTTGTGTCTGACTCTTTGCAATCCATGGACTGAAGCCTGCCAGGCTCCTCTGTTCATGGGCTTTTCCAAAGAAAACACTGGAGTGGGTTGCCATTCCCTTCTGGGATCTTCTCAACCTAAAGATTGATACTGAGTCTCCTGCATTGCAGGCAGATTCTTTACCATCGGAGCTACCAGGAAGCTATACAATATAATATTGTATAAACATCACTTAAATCATAGTATTAAATGGTTATCTTTGTTTTGACTGATTTTTGTCTAGTTGTTAAAACTAGACCAATTTTTTTTAACATTTGACTAAATTTAATATCTGTTCTGAATAAGTCCTTAACAAGTTAAACATAGACAAATGTATCTCAATGTAATAAAGACCCTATATGACAAGTCCAGAGCTAACAATCAGGTTCAATGGTGAAAGGTTGAAAGATTTTCCTCTTAGATCAGGAACAAGACAAAGGTGCCTACTCTTAGCACTACTCTTCAACATAGTAATTCAACATAGTAATGGAAGTCCTTGGAAGATCTGGAATGGCCAAGGATTCCAGAGAAAGAACAAAGAAGGAGGCATCAAATTCTGGATTTCACGAAGGAGGCATCAAATTCTGGATTTCTTTTCAATTCTGTGTTTCAGAGATTTGGAGAGGGAATGAATGATGGAGATGGCTATTTTCTCTGCAAAGTCTGGAGCCTTCTATGGGGAAACTATCTGGAGGCTTTTTCAACTCAATTCTGAGCCAGGAGTAGGATGACTTGAGTTGACTGGCAAAGTCACATGCCCTTCTCTTGTGGCTTTGGCTGGTATTTTGATTTCTATTTCTTGATTGGAATGATTCTATTTCTTCAGAAGAAATGGTTATTTCTTCTTTCTAAACAGAAGGTTATGAGATTCCTCAAGTTCGAGAGATCGGAAATCCAAAATCAATTTCACTGGCCAGAAATCACAATGTTGGTTGGGCTGCAAAGGAGGCTTTAGGGAAGAATTAATGTACTCACTTTTTTCCATTGGCTAGAGCTGTATTTCTTATACTCCATGGTTCCTGGTTGTTCTTCCATCTTTAACACCAGAAGTCTAGCATCTCATCTCAGTCATCAGGTTACCTTCCAACCCTCTCATCCTCAGCATATAGTATATAGTTAAGTTTTGCTTGTTTACTTCTTCCCATAAGCTTTGCTTTGTCATTGGAGTGTTGAGTTGATTCAGTATAATTACTGATATGAATGATTTTGTCTTTCATTTATGCCATCTTGGGTTTTTTTTCCTTCTGTTTTCTATTCCTGTCTTCTATTTGGTATTTAAAGTTTTTTGAATTTTATTTTTACTTATATATTGACTTTCTTTCCTTTTAAATAGCTATATTATAGATATAATTGACATATAGTAATCTGCATACTTTTAAAGTATACAACTTAATAAGTGTTGATGTATGCATGAGGCCATCACCACTATTAATAAAATGAACATATTCATCCCCCAAAGTTTCTCATGATCCCTTTTAATTTTTCTCTCACATCTCCCCCCAATCAAGTAACCACTGATCTTCTTTCTGTCATTATAGTTTGTATTTTTTAGAATTTTTAATAAATTATTGTGTGGTTTTTTTCTTGACTCCTCTCACTTAGCATACTTATTCTGGTATTTATCCTATTGTATGCAGCAAGAGTTCATTCCTTTGTATTGTTGAGAATATTGTACATAGCACAGTTTGGTTATCTGTTTACTTGTTGATGGGCAGATTTAGATTATTGACTGTTACAAGTAAAGCCTCTGTGGATATTCTTTTACAAATCTTTGTTTGGACCTGTGCTTTCTTTACTCTCAGTAAATACCTAAAAGTGAAGTGTCTGTATCATATGAGAGATTTTAAGACAGACATTGCCAGACAGTTTTCCAAAGTGGTATTACCATTTTCTATTCCTATCAGCAGTGTATGAGAGTTCTGGGGAAAATCTCACCTGGTAGTTATATATTATCCTTACGCTTTCTTGGATTCAGTTGCTAAAATTTTGCTTTAAAGTTTTACATCTGTGTTTATGATGAATATTTGTCTGTCTGTGATTTTCTGTAATATCTTTTCCTGGGTTTGCTCTGTGTGTAAACCTGGCCTTTTAGAATAAATTGGGAAGTATTCTTTCCTTTTCACTTCTTTGGAATGATTTTGTATAGACTTGGTATTATATTTTCCTTAAATGTTTTGTGAAAATTCATCAGTGAAGCTGTCTAGTCTTGAAGTTTTCTTTGTGGAAGCATTTGTCTGTATAGATTCTGTTTGTTTCATAACTATTTGGCTATTTAGGTAATCTATTTGTTCTGGAGTGAGCTTTGGTATTTTAATATCTTTTAGGAGATCTGTCCATATAAAGTATCAAATTTATAGGCAAAAAGTTATTCATAATAGTCTCTAATTATTCTTTTAACATATATAGAATCTGTAGTGACATTACCTCTTCCATTTCTGATATTGGTAATTTGTGTTTTGTTTCTTATGCAGGTAAGACGGTCCAGAGGTTTATTAATTTTTAGTAATCTCAAAACCAGCCTTAACTTCATTGATTCTGTCTGTTCTCTGTTTTCTATTTTATTGATTTCTGCTTTGATCTTCCTTATTTCCTTTCTTCTGTTTACTTTAGACTTGATTTCCTCATTTCTTAGCTTCTTAAGCGAAAGCCAAGGCCATTACTTTGAGACCTTTCTTATTTCTAATATAGGCATTTTGCATTAAAAATTCCCCCCTAAAATCTACTTAAGAAGCATCCCACAAATTTGGTTGTATTTTCATTTTCACTCAAAGATACTAATTTCCCTTTTAATTTCTTCTTTGCCTGCTGGGTTACTTTGTTTCTAAATATTTGGGGTGATACATCTAGAAGTCTTTCTGTTATTGATTTTTATTTTAATTCTGATGTGGTCAAAGCACATACTTTATATGACTTGACTCTTAGAATTGATTGAGACTTGTTTTATGGCCCAGAATATTGTTTATTTTGGTTGATGCTGCATATGTACTTGAAAATAGTCTGCTGTTGTTGGCTTGAATGTTTTATAAATGTTGATCATGTGAAATTAGTCAATAGTGTTATTCAAGTGTACTATATCTTTGCTGCTTCTCTGCCTGTTTGTTCTCTCAATTGTTGAAAGGAGTATTGAAATTATTTACACTTCTATCAGTTTTTGCATCATATATTTTCAAGCTGTGTTATTGGGGGCTTAAACATTTAGGATGTTTATGTCTTCTTGGATTATCAAGTGACCCATTGATATTATGAAATGATATTCTATATCCTTGGTAACATTCTTTGCTGTGAAATGTACTTTTGTCTGATATTAATATAGTTATTCTACTTTTTTGAGTAATATTAGCATGGTGTATCTTTTTTCACTCTTTAGATTATTTTTGTCTTTGTATTTAAAGCCTATATGAAGCGTAGAATTTGAATCTACTTCTTATCCAATCTGTCAATCTCTGCCCTTTACTTGGAGTGTTCAGACCATTTTCTTTAATGTTGCCATTGATACCATTTTAAGTCTCTCACCTTGCTATTTGTTTTCCATTTTTCCAACTTTTTGCCTTTTACTTTTTTACTTTTCCTTCCCTTAAAAAAATGGATTGAATATTTTTTACAATTCTGTTTTTCTCACTTTTCAGCTTATTAACTATAATTCTTTATTTTGTTATAATAGTGACTGCATTAGGGATTATGCTGCTGTTGCTTAGTCGCTTCAGTTATGTCCAACTCTTTGTGACCCTATAGTCTGTAGCCCTCCAGGCTCCTCTGTCTATGGGATTCTCTAGACAAGAATACTACAGTGGATTGCTATGACCTCCTCCAGGGGATCTTCCCAACCCAAGGATCGAACCCACATCTCTTATGTCTACCTGCATTGGCAGGCAGGTTCTTTATAACCTGGGAAACCCATTAGGGATTATAGTTGCATTTTAATCATAGTTAACCTGCATATAATATTGTGCTGCTTCATGTGTAGAATAGTAACCTTACAATTGTATACTTGTATTTCTTCATTCTTGGCACTTAGTTATTATTTAACTTGTACATATGTCATAACCAAAAGACACAAAAATATAATATGTTACAAAGAAAAATTTTTATTTTTGTTTAGTCAGTTATTTTTCAGGAGATTCAAATGATAAGAAAAAAAATTTAATTACCATTGCAGTTACCATTTCTGGTGCTTTTCTTTAGGGTAGATCCAGAATTGGCAGTCTCTGTAAAGAGTCAAATGATAAATATTTTAGGCTTTTAGGCCATAACTTTATTTTCAAAAACAGGTAGAAGGCTCTAAACCTTGCCAAACTCTGGTGTAGTTTCTTATTTCCATCTTGTGTCATTTTCCTTCTGCCAAAGGACTTCCTTTAATGTGTGTGTGTACTCTCTTGAGCACACAAGTCTGCTGGTAAGGGGTTCTTATGGCTCTTGCGTGTTTGAAGAAATCTGTCGCTCTGTTGTTTTTAAAAGATATCTAAAAGCTAACTGTAGATTTTATATTGATAGGTTTTTTTCTTTTGATACTTTAAGGCTATTACTGTACACTTTTTTCTTGTATTTTGTTTCTTAGTAAGAAATCTACTGTAATCTTTGTCTCTTTTTTTAATTTCCTGATTGCTTTTAGGATTTTATCACTGGTTTTGAACACTTTGGTTATAATGTGCCTTCGCATAGTTTTCTTCATGTTTCTCGTGCTTGGAATTTGCCTTTTGAATCTCTGTGTTTATAGTTTGCTTCAGTCTGGAAATTTTTCTACCATTAATTAGTCCAATATTTTTTCTGACCTCTCTCTTCCTTTGAAGACTCCATTTACACACATACTAGATTACTTGAAGTTTTTCCAGAACTCATAATGTGCTTTTAATTTTTTGAATTCTGAAAATTTTCTTTCGTACGCAATAGACTTGGAAAATCCAGGCTTTGGTCTTAAATTCAAAAGCCAGTGAACTAGAAATTTGTGTGAAAGATTTCATCTTTCTATCTTCAGATGAAAAGCATTGCTTTAAAGATTACCTAAGCAGATAAGTAGATGCTATTTTTAAAGTATTTTTCAAGGCTGGAGAACTTTTAGAACACAAAAATGCCAGAGGCTGTCTGGACATTAGGATGAGAGTTTTGCACTGGAGAATCATTAATTTGTTGTCTTTCTACAATTTAGGCAGTCACTGAAGAGAGTATTGCGTTTTTGCAGAAGAGAGTGGTAGAACTAGAGAATGAAAAGGGAGTCTTGCTCCTTAATTCTGTAGAGCTGGAGGAGCTGAAAGCTGAGAATGGTACGTATAAATGAAAACCATAATTCTCTGACCTCTTAACCAACAACTTTTATCACTGTATATGTATAACATGTAGATTCAATGATAATAAAGATCTTAGCACAGCTAATAGTTATTGAAGTTAGGATTAATACACATTAAACAATTTGAACACAATACCAGTGTTTACAAAAGTATAACATTTTGCAGTATGGGCTTTAAATGCTGCAGGAGATCTGTATTATATTCATTTTGGAGTAGGCCAAGGAATCGTCTCAGATGTATGGCTCAAATAGGACCTTAATAAGACAATGACTTTTTAAATAGGTAAAATAGAGAAAGAACTTTTCCAGTAACAAATTTGTGGGATGAGGTAACAGAGATCAGTAGAAATAAAGATTTAGAGGTAGAAACCATTTTGTTTTTTGCTCATGCTATATACTGCTTAGAACTGTATCCTTTTTCTTAGCCTGGCTAATTCTTGAACTCATCTTTCAGGCCTCAACTAGGGCATTAACTTTTTAAGAAGTTGGTCCTAATCTCCCAAAGTTGGATTAAATGCATTTTTGTGCTTCTAAAATTCATTTTCAAGGGCAAGGGTCTTTTTTTTTTTCCATCTTTTGCTTTACCTTTTACCAGGAACTAGAATAGTACCTGGCAAATGAGTGACTGCTGAATAAAGTTTTGTTGGATTGAACTAAATTTAGCACTTTATTCTGTTGAACTGTGTGTGAACAGTTAGTAAGAATGAAGATATACTTCTTTCCTTTTGTCATCTGCTTCACAAGGACCATATAGCTTTAGTAACTTGTAGTTAATAATGCTTCACTTATCTAATTTATCCTGGAGTAACTGACTACTGTGCTTTAAGAGTGAGAATGAATACCAAGTAAAGTATATACCATTACCTAAAGTCTATACCAACATTTCCCACTTAACCATTTTACAGTTCCATTTAGCTATAAACTAAGGTATATAGGGATCATATATCTTTATTAGACTAGTCCTACCATTGCTGACGAAGAATACTGCAAATTCAACTTGTTATTCAACCCATTTAAACCACTTCTCTGAGACCTTATCCATGATGTTTATTTTGCAGTTTTGCAAGCAGTCTCTGTCACTTTCATGTGGCTTATTATGGTTTAGAGGTTACATGAGTTCCATTCTCTTTGCTCTTTACTGCAGGGGTCACTGGCCCTGAGGTTTTCTGTATTAGTTTTCATGTCTGGTTACCCTTGTTTTATGAGTCATGTTCTATTAATATTAAACTCACCTTTTGTTCTTCCATTTCTACCACTGTGCTCCTTCCTCAAATACTTGTGAAATGTCTGAACATATTATATACAGTCTTGAATTCATTTGTTTCATGAATGTTCATTTATTCATTCAGCAAATATCTTTCCTATGTACTGGTGCCTTTCCTATGTACTGCGGACTACTCTAGTTGCTGAGGATACTGCTCCGAACATATTAGAAGATAAGACAGGCCATAAACATGTATATTCATAAGAAAATTTCAGGGAGTGATAAATACTAGGATGAAAATAGAACAGGCTACTGCACATGTGTCTGGGGGAAGGAGAAAGCAGTGTCAGAGTGGTCAGGGTAGGCCTCTTTGATCACTGGTTACCTGAATGATGAAAAGGGGACAGCCACACAAAAGAGACTGGGCAGATCTCATTCCAAGCAGGGAAGAGCAGTGTAAACACCCTGACATATGACTAAACCTTGATATGTTTTCAGATAGAAGCAAGGCCAGTGTTCTTGGAAGTAGAGTGAGCAAAAGGGGCAGTATAGAGTTTGTAGAATAAGTAGGGTCAAATCATGTCGGTCATATTAAAACACTTGGATGTAGTGTAAAAAATGAGCTTTTTTGTTTGTTTCGTATACTTGTCTTAGCTTCTCAGAAAGAGTATAAACTTCTTGGGGGCTTACTAATACTCAATATTTTTATCCTCCAAGGTACTACTACCGTTTTTAGATACCCACATTGTAATAAGACATGGGGGAGAACTCAGAAGACTGAGTTCTGATCCTAGCCGTATGAACTAGCCGTAGGACATGTCATTTCTTTGTTTCCTCATATGGTCATTGAAAAGATTGGATAGCTCCTTTCTATGCTAAAATTTGATGTCCTTATGAACATATGTGAAAGAATGTAGAAGACATTTTAAGTGCTATATTAATGCATGATGTATAATATGAACACAGAAAAGTTATAGATAATTTACATTTATTTCCCTTGAATTCCCAAATTATGCTGCAGAAATAGCTGCTTTTTGTCATGTGCTCTGGCTCTTTTTTTCCCCCCTTTAAAGCCTTCCACTATTTATTATACTTAACTCAGGTTAATCATTAACACCCACTACCCTTCTATCTTATATCTCATCTTTTCATCATCTTTTGCCACTTCTTTATTTTAATAAAATAAGTTGTTTTATCTCCCCAAACTAGTCTGTTCTTTCCTCTTGGTTATTTCATGCATCTCAAATAGCCTCACACACAATCATACCTCTGTTTGTTTTTTTTTCCAAACACTTCTACATTTACCTTCTAAGGCTATTTATTTTGTGACTTTCAGAAAAACTATCCTCTCAGATTACTCTCCTGGAGTCTCAGAAGAGAACTGGAGAGGTAGACAGAGAAGTCCATGAGGTAAGTGATGCATTCTTAAAATAATGAGAATATGAGCTCGATCAGGGGAGGTGGTTTCAAGCCTAAGCTTTTGTATAGTTTTCTAATGTCAACAGAGAATTACATTACCTAGAAAATGAGATTTAAGAGAGTCGTAATGGTTATTATTTCTCATTTACTCTCATTTGTTTATAAATATTTGGACGTTTTATTTGTCCTGAACCAATGCAAGTACAGTAGCATTTATTTGGGATTTGATAGCCTATTTTGCATGCTGGGTTATCATTTATCTCAACTTCTTTGCCCACCTCAGAAAAGTTTCTCAGTAAAGAAATTAGGTAAAAATCTGCAGTCTTTCCCCACCCCCCTTCTTATTTGGCACAGTTTCACTTAGGATTATATTCAAAAGGCATCCTTAGAGAATGGTGATTTTTATAACCTGAAAATCATTGTAAGAAATGTGTGATTGTTCAATATTCTGCTAATTTAAGATGATTGTTGGCTGTATTGTGTTTAATTGTCCTTCCATTTAGGAAGTCCAGTGATAGGGAATTTCCTGGTGGTCCAGTGGTTAGGACTCCATGGTTTCACTGCCAAGGGCCTGGGTTTGATTCTTGATCGGGGAACTGAGATCACACAAGTCATGTGGCATGGCCAGAAAAAAAAGAAAAGAAGTGAGTGATAGACTCATAAATGGCCTTGAGGAATAATTTAACTTCTTTACAATAGTGTCTGCTTACTTATTGTATTAGAGTTCTCTAGAGAAACAGAATTAATAGGAAGTGAAATATATATAAACAGGGTTTATTTTAAGGAATTGGCTCATGTAATTGTGGAGGCTGACAAATTCAAAATTGCAGGGTAGGCTAGCACACTGGAGGCCCAGAGAAGTTGCAGTTTGAATCTGAAGGTAGTCTGCAGGCAGAATTTCTTCTTTTTGGAGGAGGGCCATCTTTTTTTGGTTATGGCCTTTAACCACTTAGGTGAAGCCCATCCACATTATGGAGAGCAGCCTGCTTTACTCAGAATCTGCTGGTTTAAATCTTAGCTATCTAAAATACCTCAACAGAACATTTGGAGTAATGTTTGACCAATTATCTCAGTATTGTGGGCTAACCATGTTGAGGCATAAAGTTAACTTCCACATTTACATTCAGTTACATTTTCATATGATGTTCTGTTCACAAAATTGTGAAAAGTGGACTAAATTTTGAAAATAATTTTAACATTATATGGTTACTGACAAATTATGAGAGTTTAGTAGTGAAAAATTAATTTTGTTTAGCCAAGGAGATGCTTAATGTTTTAAGATGCTTAGCAATTAATGTCTAGTGAAAACAACTCAAAATGGAAGAGCAGATAAGAAATATGGGAATCTATTAAGAAAAACAAAATGTCCAGAAGGGAGAACAAACAGGAAACAGTGGAAAAGGAAGGGAAAAAAAGCTCCACAGAAATTGGAAAAGGAAGCGTGACTAAGATAATTCCTTGGGATAAGAGAGAGTGAATAGAAAGGGTCCATAGAAAATGTAAGCACGGTCTAAAGGGGAAGACTAGTACTAGAAGGAAAAGCGAGAGTGGCCAGAAAGAGCAAAGGTTTCCAGTTTCTACTCTCTGATGTATAACATTGACTTTAAAAAAAAATCAAGCCAAAGTTAATTGAACTCTATAGATAGGATAGGGAGCAGCAGAGAATGAGAGTTGGAAAGGAAGAGAGTGAGTGACGTGGCATGACAGATAGTTAGTAAAGAGGAAATAAGAATACTTAGGATATGAGAGAGACCAGAAAAAGGAGTTAGTTATATTTCCATCTTCTGGCAAAAGTGATGCCCTGACTATATTAGATTTTTCATGTATGTAGGAATGGATAAATAATAATGTGACATGAATAAATTATAAAGGAACTTTTCCTCTGCTAAAAAAAAATGTCTGTCCAGTTTTGGTTTCTAGAAATGTGAGTATAAGTATTACAGAGAGTGAAGAATTTTAAAAGATTAGAAGTGCTAATGAAAATGATGAGGTGATAATTTTCTGTAGAATAATATATAGTTCTAAAGTAATGATTTCTTTTCTTTTACTCAGTGGCTGAATATGATACCAAGATAATAGGTAGTATTCACTGAGGACTTACTATGTGCCAGCTTCTGCTAGTGAATGGCAGAGATGTGAACTTTGGCAGCTAGGCTGCAGAGCTTGTGCTCTTGGCCACCACATTGTTTGACAATCCCCTGGTTTGTTTTTTTTTTTTCCTTTGTATCAAGTTGGAATTTTTTGGGGGGGAGGGGGGAGAAAAGCTGCTGTTGACAAAAATGGATATTTTATTATGTATATGGTCCCCAAACTCATTTAATAAAATACTAAATTTACCATGAAATTCACTGGTTTTTGTCCCAGGAAGACAATTATAGAAATAATGTATATGGATTGAACAGCCTAATACAGTAAGCTTTGTAATAGTAACTTGGTTAATATTTTGTCAGATGGGTCTGTAATTTCTTCCAAGCTCCAACAGAACTCTTCTTTGATTATTTAATCCTGGTACTTTATCTTAATCAACTTGTCTAATAATCTCTTTGTCTGTTAATAGCTATCTTATAATAATTCCTATTCCAATAGATAGTTTAGGAAAAGGAATCATGTAACTTCCTTCTTGGCATGAGATGAAACAAAATTTACTTCTTGCTTCGCTTTTTATTTGTAAGTAGTTCTTAGGAGAAATAAGCAGTTTTAATCTGAAAAAAAGTTTCCCAAGTGAGGAATATTTAGAAAATGAGTCCCAGGTTTCCTTAGGTTTTATGCATATGACTTGACTTCAGTGTAGGATTGACAGGGTGCCCTCAGGGTCCCAAGTTGGGAAATAAAAACTGATTTTAAAAAATATTTAGCAGTTTT
>NW_017190998.1:0-10997 GCF_001704415.2 Capra hircus
GGGACTCTTGGAATGGTGGAACGACCCTGGAGTTCCTCTCACCTTTCTTGCGGAGGTGCCTGCCGAGATGCGACAGGTACGACAGGAATTCTTTCCCGGCCAATCAGGGAAAGGATCCTCACATTGAGCTAGGAGGGGGAATTGGGGCTCCTCTGGATGTGGGTGGTACCCTGGTGATTCCTATGTAGTGGCGACGGGTCTCTCGTGGAACTTCTTGAGTTGCAGCTATGGTGTGAAGGACCCTTTGGAAGTTCCAGAGGTTAGGTGTGATTAGCCTCGAGACGTCTCAGTGGAAATGGGCTTCATCTCGCCTGAAGGGGCGAATCTCCTTCATTTTCTCGAGTTGTGGCAGGTGCTCTCGACTTACGACGGGGACCTCAGGGACCCGTTCTGTTGGCCTTAGGAAAGACCAGTTCCCATGTGAGTTGCTAGAGGGCCTCTCGGGATTCCTCACCGGTAGATGCCGGGCCCAAGACCTTGTGTGGAGTGGGGGCCAGAACCTGAGTATTCCTCTCCAGTGCTGACATGTTTTTGGGATACTTCTGAAGTCTCCCAAGGGGAATCAGTCCTCGTCTCGAGTGGGGCATGCGCATGCCCCTTCCTCCCGAGCTGTAGCAGCAGTGTCATGCTTCCCGTCGCGTGGATCAATGGATCTGTGGCTTTTCCTCTAGGCTTTTCCTAGAGGCTTTCCCACGAGGCTTTCCCACAGGGCTGTCCCCCGTGCCACCGTGGTGTGAGGCGATCCTCGGCATGAAAGTTTAGGCACTCTGTAAAAACAAGATCCTCTGGAATGGACTGAGACACACGCTTGAAACACGACCTGGAGTTCCTCTCTGTGGAGAGCGCCTCCACCTGAGATGCCGGAATGCCGGAAGTTTTCCGACCAAGCAGGGAAAGGATCCCTCATCTCTAGCTAGGAGGATGAAACGGGGCTACTCTGGATGTGGGCAGGACCCTCGTGTTTCCTCTCGAGTGGAGATGGGAATGTCGGGGAACTTCTTGAGTTGCAGCAAGGGTGTGAAGGACCCTTTGGAAGTTCCAGAGATTAGATGTAATTAGCCTCGAGACACCTCATTGGAAATGGGCCTCATCTCGCCTGGAGGGGAGAACCTCCTGGATTTTCTCCGCAGGTGCTCCCCCCTCGACGGGGACGGACCCGCTCTGGTGGCTTCATCAAAGGCCAGTCCCCATGCCAGATGCTGGGGGGCTTCTCTTGATAACTCTCCTGTTGATGCCCGGCCGAACAACTTGTGTGGTTCGGGGCCGGAACCTGAGGTTTCCTCTGCAGTGCTGACATGGATATTGGGGTTCTTCTGGAGTCTCCCCTGGAGAGTCAATCCTCCTCTCAAGTGAGGGCACGCACGTGTGCTTTCCTCCCGAGCTGTAGCAGCAGGGTCACGCTTCCCGTCGTGTGGATCAAGGGATCTGTGGCTTTCCCTGGAGGCTTTCCCACGAGGCTTTCTCACAGGGCTTTCCCTCGTGCCACCGTGGTGTGAGTTGATCCTCAGCGTGAAAGTCGAGGCAGTGCAGGGAAAACAGGTTCCTCTGGATTGGACTGATGCTGGGAGCCAGTATGAGGACTCCCGTCCGTGATAACGTCATGAGGAAGAAAGCTGACATAGGCATGGTGTGTTCAGACTTCAGGGACCCTCTGGAAGTTCCTACGCACATACCCCAACAAAAATCTGCCGGCTTTTTTGCTCTGCTTTTCCACTCTTCTGACATTTTCTGGAAAAAGTCAATTCAGGGCTTTAGTCTTCAGCATTTGAAAGAGTGTTTCAATCCAAAAACCCCTCTGAATGCTTTCTAGCCTGCCTGCAGGACTCGTACAGCTGGCATGTGATTGTTTGAGGCCTCCTTTCCCCAGGAGGCACAGGAAGCTTAAAGCATCCTAGGAATGTAGGGGCATCCGAGGAGTCAAAATCTTTATAATAGGACTGATTAAAAGTTTCATTTTTTGGGTCAATGCTTGCTGCTAAATTTTCATATCCTTTATTTTTAGATAGAGTTGGTATATTAAAAAAACAAGTAGTAGACCTGGTATTAGGAACATTAGATCTTTGAGTTAAGTACCTTCTTTGTTATAACCCACTGCACCTTTGTTTTATAGAGATGTAACTTTAATGATTTAAGGAAATGCAGATTAAAGAAAAACACTTCAGAGGAAACAAAATTAACATTCATTAAGGAAGAGAGCCAAAAAGTGTTTAACAAGCCTCTTGGCCAGAAGATAATGTAAATCACCAGAGACCTTTTGTATACAAAATGATGTACAGAAAGAGTCTGGGGTGCAAACGCTACATAATTTTGTGTTACCCATTGAACTCCATGTTTTATCAAAAGTATAAAAGGCTTTATGAACAATAAAGGATGGGGCCAGTTTCTCGACCAGTTTCTCGAACTAGTCTCTCGGCCTGGTTTCTTGAGACTCAGGCTCCCCCGTGTCTTTTTCTCTCTTTCTTCTTCTCTCCTTTTCCTTCTCTCTGCTTTTTACTTTAACTTCAGGCTGAATCTCCACCAGGGGCGGGAGGCTCGCCAGGTCTACTTACTTGCCTGGCTGTTAAGACCTGCACGAAAGGGAGCTTAAGGTGAGGCACCCTTAGATATTCAAGCAGGGGCTGGTGGCCCAACGTAGATGGTGAAAATTCTTTGTCTGGAATTTTATTGGCCTTCCACGTAAACCAAGATATTCAGCCCTTTTCCTCCAGTTAATCTTCTTACTACACTATAATTTCTTAATCTAATCTTACATTAATAAATAAAAAAGACTTTCCACGACAACGCCGTCCATCCGTCGAATTCCCTGGATCCAGCGGGGCTGGACCCCGGCAGACTGAGATATCTGGGGGACTCTTGGAATGGTGGCATGACCCTGGAGTTCCTCCGCCTTTCCTGTGGAGAGCGCCTCCTCATGAGATGCGACGGGAACACCGGGAATTCTTTCCCGAACATGCAGGGAAAGGATACCTGACCTCGAGGTATGAGGCGGAAACGGGGCTCCTCTGGATGTGGGCGGGATTCTCGTGCTTCCTCTCGAGTGGAGTCAGGTATGTCGGGGAACTTCTTGAGTTGCAGCAAGGGTGTGAAGGACCCTTTGGAAGTTCCAGATGTTAGGTATGGTTAGCCTCGAGACGCCTCAGAGGAAAAGGGCCTCATCTCGCCTGGAGGGGAGAACCTCCTGGATTTTCTCGAGTTGCGGCAGGTGCTCTCGACTTAGGACGGGGACCTCAGGAACCCGCTCTGGTGGCCTCAGGAAAGGCCAGTACCCATGTGAGTTGCTCAGGGGCCTTTCGGAATTCCTCTCCCATCGATGCCAGGGCCTAAGACCTTGTTTGGAGTCGGTGCCATAACCTGAGGATTCCTCTCCAGTGCTGAAATGGTTCTTGGGGTACTTCTGGAGTCTCCCCAGGGAGTAAATCCTCGTCTCGAGTGGGGTCATGCACGTGCGCTTTCCTCCCGAGCTGTAGCAGCAGTGTCACTCTTCCCTTCGCGTGGATCAAGGGATCTCTGGCTTTCCCTCGAGGCTTTCCCTCGAGGCTTTCCCACGAGGCTTTTCCACAGGGCTGTCCAACGTGCTACAGTGGTGTGAGTCGATCCTCGGCTTGAAAGTCGAGGCAGTGCAGGGAAAACAGTTTTCCCTGGAATGGACTGAGACACATGGGGGACTCTGGGAATGGTGGCACGACCCTGGAGTTCCTCTCGTCTTTCGTGTGGAGAGCGCCTCCTCTGGAGATGCGACGGGAAAGCCGGGAATTCTTGACCGAACACGCAGGGAAAGGATCCCTCCTCTCGAGCTAGGAGGTGGAAACAGGGCTACTCTGAATGTGCGTGGGACTCTCGTGTTTCCTCTCGGTGGAGACGGGTATGTGGGGTAACTTCTTGAGTTGCAGCAAGGGTGTTAAGGACCCTTTGGAAGTTCCAGAGGTTAGGTGTGATTAGCCTCGTGACGCCACAGCGGAAATGGGCCTCATCTCCCCTGAAAGGGAGAACCTCCTGGATTTTCTCGAGTTGCGGCAGGTGTCCTCGACTTACGACAGGGACCTCAGGGACCCGCTCTGGTGGCCTCAGGAAAGGTCAGTCCCCATGCGAGTGGCTAGGGGGCCTCTCGGAATTCCTCTCCGTCGTAGCCGGGCCCTAAGACCTTGTGTCGTGTCGGTGCCGGAACCTGAGTATTCCTCTCCAGTGCTGACATGGATTTTGGGGTACTTCTGGAGTCTCCCCAGGGGAGTCAGTCCTCGTCTCGAGTTGGGGCTTGCACGTGTGCTTTCCTCCAGAGCTGTAGCAGCAGTGTCACGCTTCCCTTCGTGTGGATCAAGGGATCAGTGGCTTTCCCTCGAGGGTTTACCACGACGCTTTCCACGAGGCTTTCCCACAGGGCTTTCCCTCGTGCAACCGTGGTGTGAGTCGATCCTCGGCTTGAAAGTGGAGGCAGTGCCAGGAAAACAGTTTTCCCTGGAATGGACTGAGACATCTTGGGGACTCTGGGAATGGTGGCACGACCCTGGAGTTCCTCTCGCCTTTCCTGTGGCGAGCGCCTCCTCTTGAGATGCGATGGGAATGCAGGGAATTCTTTCCCGACCACGCACTGAAAGGATCCCTCCTCTCGAGCTATGAGGCAGAGAAGGGGCTCCACTGGATATGGGCGGGATCCTTTGCTTCCTCTCAAGTGGCGACGGGTATGTTGGGGAACTTCTTGAGTTGAAGCAAGGGTGTGAAGGACTCTTTGGAAGTTCGAGAGTTTAGGTGTGATTAGCCTCGAGACGCCTCAGCGGAAATGGGCCTCATCTCACCTGGAGGGGAGAACCTCCTGGATTTTCTCGAGTTGCGGCAGGTGCTCTCGACTTACGACCTGGACCTCAAGTACCCGCTTAGGTGGCCTGAGGAAAGGCCAGTCCCCATGCGAGTTGCTCGGGGGCCTCTCGGGATTCCTCTCCCTTCGATGTCGGGGCCTAAGACCTTGTGTGCAGTCGGTGCCGGAACCTGAGGATTCCTTTCCAGTGCTGACATGGATCTTGGGCTACCTCTGGAGTCTCCCCAGGGGATTCAGGCCTCGTCTCGAGTGGGAGCATGAGTGTGCCCTTTCCTCCCATGCTGTAGCAGCAGTGTCATGCTTCTGCTTGCGTGGACCAAGGGATCTGTGACTTTCCCTCGAGTCTTTCCCACGAGGCTCTCCCACAGGGCTGTCCCACGTGTCTCGGTGGTGTGAGTCGATCCTCGGCGTGAAAGCCGAGGCAGTGCAGGGAAAACAGGTTCCTGTGGAATGGACTGAGACATCTGGGGGAGTCTTGGAATGGTGGCACGACCCTGCAGTTCCTCTCCCCTTTCCTTTGGAGAGCGCCTCCTCTTGAGATGCGATGGGAATGCCGGAAATTCTTTCCCGACCATGTAGGGAAAGGATCCCTCATCTCGAGCTACGAGCCGGAAACGGAGCTCCTCTGGATGTGGCCGGGACCCTCGTGTTTCCTCTTGAGTGGAGACGGGTATGTCAGGGAACTTCTTGAGTTGCAGCATGACTGTGAAAGACTCTTTTGAAGTTCCAGAGTTCACGTGTGATTAGCCTCGAGACACCTCAGTGGAAACGGGCCTCATCTCGCCTGCAGGGGAGAACCTCCTGGATTTTCTCGAGTTGCGTCAGGTGCTCTCGAGTTACGACGGAGACATCAGGGACCCGCTCTGGTGACCTCAGGAAAGGCCAGTCCCCATGCGAGGTGCTAGGGGGCCTCTCAGGATTCCTCTCCCGTCTATGCCGGGGCCTAAGACTTTGTGTGGAGTCGGGACCGGAACCTGAGGATTCCTCTCCAGTGCTGACATGGATCTTGGCGTACTTCTGGAGTCTCCCAAGCTTGCGTCAGTCCTCGGCTCGAGTGGGGTCATGCACGTGCGCTTTCCTCCCGAGCGGTAGCAGCAGTGTCGCGCTTCCCATCTCGTGGATCAAGGTATCTGTGGCTTTCCCTCGAGGCTTTCCCCACGAGGCTTTCCCACGAGGCTTTGCCACAGGGTGTCCCACGTGCCAGTGGTGTGAGTCGATCCTCGGCTTGAAAGTCGAGTCAGTGCGGGGAAACAGGTTTCCCTGGAATGGACTGAGACATCTGGGGGACTCGGAGAATGGTGGCATGTCCCTGGAGTTCCTCTCGCCTTTCCTGTGGAGAGCGCCTCCTCTTGAGATGCGACGAGAACGCCGGGAATTCTTTCCCGACCTCGAAGGGAAAGGATCCCTCCTCTCGAGCTATGAGGCGGAAACGGGGCTCCTCTGGATGTGGGCGGAACTATCGTGCTTCCTCTTAAGTGCAGACGGGTATGTCGGGGAACTTCTTGATTTGCAGCAAGGGTGTGAAGGACCCTTTGGAAGTTCCAGAGTTTAAGTGTGCTTAGCCTTGAGATGTGTCAGCGGAAATAGGCTTCATTTTGCCTGGAGGGGAGAACATCCTTGATTTTCTCCAGTTGCGGCAGGTGCTCTCGACTTACAATGGGGACCGCAGGGACCCGCTCTGGTGGCCTCAGGAAAGGCCAGTCAAGATCCAAGACAGCATTGGAGAGGGAGAGACATCACGAGAGGCTCCCGAGCAACTCGCATGGGGACTGGCCTTTCCTGAGGCCACCAAAGCGGGTCCCTGAGGTCCCCGTCGTAAGTCGAGAGCACCTGGCGCAACTCGAGAAAATCCAGGAGGTTCTCCCCTCCAGGCGAGATGAGACCCATTTGCGCTGAGGCATCTCGAGGCTAATCACACCTAACCTCTGGAACTTCCAAAGGGCCCTTCACACCATTGCTGCAACTCAAGAAGTTCCCCGACATACCCGTTTCCACTCGAAAGGAAGCACGAGAGTCCGCCCACAACCAGAAGAGGCCCCGTTTCAGCCTCATAGCTCGAGAGGAGGGATCCTTTCCCTTCGTGGTCGGAAAGAATTTCCGGCGTTCCTCGTCGCCATCTCAAGAGAGGCGCTCTCCACAGGAAAGGAGAGAGGAACTCCAGGGTCGTGCCACCATTCTCACAGAGTCCCCCAGATGTCTCAGTCGATTCCAGGGAAACCTGTTTTCCCCGCAATGACTCGACTTTCAAGCCGAGGATCGACTCAGAACTCAGTGGCACGTGGGACGAGCCCTGTGAAAAGCCTAGTGGGAAAGCCTCGTGGGAAAGCCTACTGAGAAAGCCACAGATCCTGATCCACGCAATAGGGAAGCGTGACACTGCTGCTAAAGCTCGGGAGGAAAGCGCACGTGCACGCCACACTCGCGAGCCGAGGACTGACTCCCGCTGGGAGACTCCAGAAGTACCCCAAGATCCATGTCAGAACTGAGAGGAATCCTCAGGTTCCAGCACCGACTCCACACAATGTCTCAGGCCCCGGCATAGACGGGAGAGGAATCGCTAGAGCCCACGAGCAACTCGCATGGGACGGGGCCTTTCCTGAGGGCAACTAGAGCGTGTCCCTGAGGTCCCCGTCGGAAACGCGAGAGCACCTGGGCAACTCGAGAAAATCCAGGAGGTTCTCCCCTCCAGGCGAGATGAGGCCCATTTCCGTGAGAGTCTCGAGGCTTATCAACCTAAACTCTGGAACTTTCAAAGGTCCTACACCTTTGCTGGCAACTCAAGAAGTCCCCGACATACCCGTCTCCACTCGAGAGGAAGCACGAGAGTGCCGCCCTCATCCTTAGGAGCCCCTTTTCCGCTTCCTAGCTCGAGAGGAGGGATCCTTTCCCTGCGTGGTCGGAAAGAATTCCGGCGTTCCGTCGCATCTCAAGAGGAGGCACTCTCCACAGGAAAGGCGAGAGGAACTCCAGGTCACGCCACCATTCCAGAGTCCCCCAGATGTCTCAGTCCATTCCAGGGAAACCTGTTTCCCTGGACTGCCTCGACTTTCAAGCCGAGGATCGACTCACACCACGGTGGCACGTGGACAGCCCTGCGGGAAAGCTCGTGGGAAAGCCTCGTGGGAAAGCCTTGAGGGAATGCCACAGATCCTTGTTCATCGCGAAGGGAAGCGTGACACTGCTGCTACAGCTCGGGAGGAAAGCGCACGTGCATGCCCCCACTCGAGACGAGACTGATCCCCTGGGGAGATTCCAGAACGTACCCCAAGATCCATGTCAGCACTGAGAGGAATCCTCAGGTTCTGGCACCGAATCCACAAAAGGTCTTAGGCCCGGCATCGACGTGAGAGGAATACCGAGAGGCCCCCGAGGCAACTCCATGGGACTGCCTTTCCTGAGGCCACCAGAGCGGTCCTGAGGTACCCGTCGTAAGTTGAGAGCACCTGCCGCAACTCGAGAAAATCCAGGAGGTTCTCCCCTCCAGGCGAGATGAGGCCCATTTCCGCTGAGGAGTCTCGAATCTTATCACACCTAAGCTCTGGAACTTCAAAGGGTCCTTCACACACTTGCTGGCAATTCAAGAAGATCCCCGACATACCAGTCTCACTCGAGAGGAAGCACGAGAGTCTGCGCCACACCAGAGGAGCCCCGTTTCCGCCTCCTAGCTCGAGAGGAGGGATCTTTCCCTGCGTGTCGGGAAAGAATTCCCGGTGTTTCCGTCACATCTCAAGGGGAGGTGCTCTCCACAGAAAGGCGAGAGGAACTCCAGGGTGGTGCCACCATTCCCAGAGCCCCAGATGTCTCAGTCCATTCCAGGGAAACTGTTTTCCCTGCACTGCCTCGACTTTCAATCCGAAGAACGACTCACACCACGGTGGCAAGTGGACAGCCCTGTGGGAAATCCTCATGAAAAGCATCGTGGGAAAGCCTCCAGATAAAGCCAGAGATCCCTGGATCCTGGCGAAGGGAAGCGTGACACTGCTGCTACAGCTCTGGAGGAAAGTGCACATGAATGCCCCCACTAGAGATAGGACTGACTCACCTGGAGACTCCAGAGTACCCCAAGAACCATGTAAGCACTGGAGAGTTATTCTCAGGTTCCAGCACGACTCCACACAAGGTATAGGCGCCGGCATTGACGGGAGAGGAATTCCGAGATGCCCCAAACAATCGCATGGGGACTGCCTTTCCTGAGGAATCAGAGCGGGTCCTGAGGTCCCCATCGTAAGTCGAGAGCACCTGCCGCAACTCGAGAAAATCCAGGAGGTTCTCCCCTCCAGGCGAGATGAGGCCCATTTCCGCTGAGGCGCCTCGAGGCTAATCACACCTAAACTCTGGAACTTCCAAAGGATCCTTCACACCCTTGCTGCAACTCAAGAAGTTACCCGACATACCCGTCTCCACTCGAGAGGAAGCACGAGAGTCCCGCCCACATCCAGAGGAGCCCTGTTTCCGCCTCCTAGCTCGAGAGGAGGGATCATTTCGCTGCGTGGTCGGGAAAGAAATCCGGGTTCCCGTCGCATCTCAAGAGGAGGCGCTCTCCACAGGAAAGGCGAGAGGAACTCCAGGGTCGTGCCACATTCCCAGAGTCCACCAGATGTCTCAGTCCATTCCAGGGAAAACTGTTTTCCCTGCACTGCCGACTTTCAAGCCGAGATCGACTACTGGTGGCACGTGGACAGCCCTGTGGGAAAGCCTCGTGGGAAAGCCACGAGGGAAAGGCCCTGATCCTTGATCCTCGCGAAGGGAATCGCGACACTGCTGCTTCAGCTCGGGAAGAAATCGCACGTGCATGCCCCCACTCGAGACGAGGACTGACTACCCTGGGGAGACTCCAGAAGTACCCAAGATCCATGTCGGCACTGGAGAGGAATCCTCAGGTTCCGGCACCCACTCCACACAAGATCTTAGGCCCCGGCATTGACGGGAGAGGAATCCCGAGAGGCCCCGAGCAACTCGCATGGGGACTGGCCTTTCCTGAGGCCACCAAGCGGGTGCCTGAGATTCCTGTCGAAAGTCGAGAGAACCTGCCGCAACTCGAGAAAATCCAGGAGGTTCTCCCCTCCAGGCGAGATGAGGCCCATTTCCGCTGAGGCATCTCGAGGCTAATCACACCTAACCTATGGAACTTCGAAAGGGTCCTTCACACCCTTGCCGCAACTCAAGAAGTTCCCCGACATACCCGTCTCCACTCGAGAGGAAGCACGAGAGTCCCGCCCACATCCAGAGGAGCCCCGTTTCCGCCTCCTAGCTCGAGAGGAGGGATCCTTTCCCTGCGTGGTCGGGAAAGAATTCCGGAGTTCCCTTCGCATCTCAAGAAGAGGCGCTCTCCACAGGAAAGGCGAAAGGAACTCCAGGGTCGTGCCACCATTCCCAGAGTCCCCCAGAGTCTCAGTCCATTCCAGGGAAACCTGTTTTCCTGCACTGCCTCGACTTTCAAGCTCACGATCGACCTACCCCACGGTGGCACGTGGGACAGCCCTGTGGGAAAGCCTCGTGGGAAATCCTCATGGGAAAGCCTCGAGGGAAAGACACAGATCCCTTGATCCACGCGAAGGGAAGCGTGACACTGCTGCTACAGCTCGGGAGGAAAGCACAGGTGCATGCCCCACTCGAGAGGAGGACTGACTCCCCTGGGGAGACTGCAGAAGTACCCCAAGATCCATGTCAGCACTGGAGAGGAATCCTCAGGTTCCGGCACCGACTCCACACAAGGTCTTAGGCCCGGCATCGACGGGAGAGGAATCCCGAGAGGCCCCGAGCAACTCGCATGGGGACTGGCCTTTCCTGAGGCCACCAGAGCGGGTCCCTGAGGTCCCCGTCGTAAGTCGAGACCACCTGCGCAACTCGAGAAAATCCAGGAGGTTCTCCCCTCCAGGCGAGATGAGGCCCATTTCCGCTGAGGGGCTCGAGGCTAAAAACATCTAACCTCTGGAACTTCGAAAGTGTCCTTCACACCCTTGCTGCAACTCAAGAAGTTCCCCGACATACCCGTCTCCACTCGAGAGGATGCACGAGAGTCCCGCCCAGCCAGAGGAGCCCGTTTCCGCTTCTAGCTCGAAAGGAGTGGTCCTTTCCCTGCGTGGTCGGGAAAGAATTCCCCGGCGTTCCGTCGCATCTCAAGAGGAGGCGCTCTCCACAGGAAAGGCGAGAGGGACTCCAGGGTCGTGCCACGATTCCCAGAGTC
>NW_017190999.1:0-10996 GCF_001704415.2 Capra hircus
ACACAAGGTCTTAGGCCCTGGCATGGACGGGAGAGGAATCCCGAGAGGCCCCCGAGCAACTCGCATGGGGACTGGCCTTTCCTGAGGCCACCAGAGCGGGTCCCTGGTCCCCGTCGTAAGGCCGAGAGCACTACCACAACTCGAAAAAATCCAGGAGGTTCTCCCCTCCAGGGGAGATGAGGCCATTTCCGCTGAGGCGTCTGACTCTAAACACACCTAACCTCTGGAATTCCAAAGGATCCTTCACACCCTTGCTGCAACTCAAGAAATTTCCCCAACATACCCGTCTCCACTCGAGAGGAAGCACGAGAGTCCCCGCCCACATCCAGAGGAGCCCCCGTTTCCGCCTCCTAGCTCGAGAGGAGGGATCCTTTTCCTGCGCTCGGGAAAGAATTCCGGTGTTCCCCGCCATCTCAAGAGGAGGCGCTGTCCACAGGAAAGGCGAGAGGAACTCCAGGGTCGTGCCACCATCCCAGAGTCCCCCAGATGTCTCAGTCCATTCCAGGGAAACCTGTTTTCCCTGCACTGCCTCGACTTTCAAGCCGAGGATCGACTCACACCACGGTGGCACGTGGGACAGCCCTGTGGAAAGCCTGGTGGGAAAGCCTCGAGGGAAAGCGACAGATGCTTTGATCCACGCGAAGGGGAAGCGTGACACTGCTGCTTCTGGTCGGAGGAAAGTACACGTGCATGCCCCCACTCGAGACGAGGACTGACTCCCCTGGGAGACTCCAGAAGTACCCCAAGATCCATGTCAGCACTGGAGAGGAACCCTCACTTTACGGCACCGACTCCACAAAGGTCTTAGGCCCCCAGCATCGACGGGAGAGGAATCCGTGAGTCTCCCCGAGCAACTCGCATGGGGACTGGCCTTTCCTGAGGCCACCAGAGCGGGTCCCTGAGGTCCCCGTCGTAGGTCGAGAGCACCAGCAGCAACTTGAGAAAATCCAGGAGGTTCTCCCTTCCAGGCGAGATGAGGACCATTTCCGCTGAGGTGTCTCAAGGCTAATCACACCTACCTCTGGAACTTCCAAAGGGTCCTTCACACCCTTGCTGCAACTCAATAAGATCCCCAACATACCCGTCTCCACTCGAGAGGAAGCACGAGAGTCCCGCCCACATCCAGAGGAGCCCCGTTTCCGCCTCCTAGCTCGAGAGGAGGGATCCTTTCCCTCAGTGATCGGGAAAGAGTTCCCAGTGTTCCCGGCGCATCTAAAGAGGAGGCGATCTCCACAGGAAAGGCGAGAGGAAATCCAGGGTCGGCCACCATTTCCAGCGTCCCCCAGATGTCTCAGTCCATTCCAGGGAAACCTGTTTTCCCTGCACTGCCTCGACTTTCAAGACGAGGATCGACTCACACCACGGTGGCACATGGGACAGCCCTGTGGGAAAGCCTCGTTGAAAGACTTGAGGGAAAGCCTCGTGGGAAAGCCTCGAGGGAAAGCCACAGTTGCTTTGATCACCCGAAGGGAAGTGTGACACTGCTGGCTACAGCTCGGGAGGAAAGCGCACGTGCATGCCCCCACTCGAGACGAGGACTGACTACCCCTGAGGAGAGTCCAGAAGTACCCCAAGATCCACGTCAGCCCTGGAGAGGAATCCTCATTTCCGGCACCCGACTCCAAACAAGGTCTTAGGCCCGGCATCGACGGAGAGGAATCCCGAGAGGCCCCGAGTAACTAGCATGGGGATGGCCTTTCCTGAGGCCATTAGAGCGGAGTCCCTGAGATCCCCGTCGTAAGTCGAGAGCACCTGCCGCAACTCGAGAAAATCCAGGAGGTTCTCCCCTCCTAGGCGAGATGAGGCCCATTTCCTCTGAGGAGTCCCCAGGTTAATCACATCTAAACTCTGGAACTTCCAAAACGTTCTTCACATCCTTGCTGCAACAAAAGAAGTACCCCCGACATACCCGTCTCCACTCGAGAGGAAGCACGAGAGTCCCGCCCACATCCAGAGGAGCCCCGTTTCCGCCTCATAGCTCGAGAGGGGGGATCCTTTTCCCTGCGTGGTCGGGAAAGAATTCTCGGCGTTCCCGTCGCATCTCAAGAGGGGACGCTTTACACAGGAAAGGCGTGAGGAACTCCAGGGTCGTTCCACCATTCCAGAGTCCCCCAGATGTCTCAGGCCATTCCAGGGAAACCTGTTTTCCCTGCACTGCCTCGACTTTCAAGCCGAGGATCGTCTCACACGACGGTGGCACGTGGGACAGCCCTGTGGGAAAGCCTCGTGGGAAAGTCTCATGGGAAAGCCTGGAGGGAAAGCCACAGATCCCTTGATCCACGCGAAGGGGAGCGTGACACTGCTGCTACAGCTCGGGAGGAAAGCACACGTGCATGCCCTTACTCGGGACAAGGACTGACTCCCTGTGGAGTCTCCAGAAGTACCCCAAGATCCAAGTCAGCACTGGAGAGGAATTCTCAGGTTCCGGCACCGACTCCCACAAGGTCTTAGGCCCCGGCATCGATGGGAAAGGAATCCTGATAGGCCCCCGAGCAACACGCATGGGGACTGGCCTTTCCTGAGGCCAACCAGAGCGGGTCCCTGAGGTCCCCGTCTTAACGCGAGAACACCTGCAGCAACTCAGAAAATGCAGGAGGTTCTCCCCTCCAGGGGAGATGAGGACCATTTCCTCTGAGGCGTCCCCAGGCTAATCACACATAAACCTCTGGAACTTCCAAAGGGTCCTTCACACCCTTGCTGCAACTAAAGAAGTTCCCCGACATACCTGTCTCCACTCAAGAGGAAGCACGAGAGTCCCGCCCAATCCAGAGGAGCCCAGTTTCCGCCTCCAAGCTCGAGAAGAGGGATCCTTTCCCTGCGTCGTCGTGAAAGAATTCCCGGCGGTTGCGTCGCATCTCAAGAGGAGGCCCTCTCTACAGGAAAGCCGAGAGGAACTCCAGGGTCATGCCACCATTCCCAGAGTCCCCCAGATGTCTCAGTCTATTCCAGGGAAACCTGTTTTCCCTGCACTGGCCTCGACTTTCAAGCCGAGGATCCACTCACACCATGGTGGCACGGGGGAACACCCTGTGGGAAAGCCTCGTGGGAAAGCCTCATGGGAAACCCTCGAGGGAAAGCCACAGATCCCTTGATCCAAGCGAAGGGAAGCGTGACACTGCTGCTAAAGCTCGGGAGGAAAGCGCACTTGCATGCCCACACTCGAGACGAGGACTGTACTCCCCTGGGGAGACTCCAGAAGTACGCCCAAGGTCCATGTCAGCCCTGGAGAGGAATCCTCAGGTTTCCGGGCACCGACTCCACGCAAGGGCTTAGGCCCCGGCATCAGGGGAGAGGAATACCGAGAGGCCCCGAGCAACTCGTATGGGGACCTGCCTTTTCCTGAGGCCACCAGAGCGGGTTCCTGATTTCCCCGTCGTTAGTCAAGAGCACCTGCCGCAACTCGAGAAAATCCAGGAGGTTCTCCCTTCCAGGCGAGATGAGGCCCATTTCCGCTGAGGCGTCTCGAGGCTAATCACACCAAACCTCTGGAACTTCCAAAGGGTCCTTCACACCCTTGCTGCAACTCAAGAAGTTCGCTGACATTACCGTCTCCACTCGAGAGGAAGCACGAGAGTCCCGCCCACATCTAGAGGAACCCCGTTTCCGCCTCCTAGCTCGAGAGGTGGGATCCTTTCCCTGCATGGTCGGGGAAAGAATTCCCGGCGTTCCCGTCGCATCTCAAGAGGAGGCGCTCTCCACAGGAAAGGCGAGCAGAACTCCAGGGTCGTGCCACCATTCCCAGAGTCCCCCAGATGTCTCAGTCCATTCCAGGGAAACTTTTTTCCCTACACTGCCTCGACTTTCAGGACGAGGATCGACTCACACCACGGTGGCACGTGGGACAGCCCTTTGGGAAAGCCTGGAGGGAAAGCCACAGATCCCTTGATCCACGCGAAGGGAACCATGACACTGCTGCTGCAGCTCGGGAGGAAAGCGCACGTGCATGCTCCCACTCGAGACAAGGACTGACTCCCCTGGGGAGACTCCAGAAGTACTCCAAAATCCATGTCAGCACTGGAGAGGAAACCTCAGATTCCGGCACCGGACTCCACACAAGTTCTTAGGCCCCCCGGCACCGAAGGGAGAGGAATCCCGAGAGGTCCCCGTGCAACTTGCATGGGGACTGGCCTTTCCTGAGGCCACCAGAGAGGGTCCCTGAGGGCCCCGTCGTAGGTCGAGAGCACCTGCCGCAACTTGAATAAATCCAGGAGGTTCTCCCTTTCAGGCGAGATGAGGACCATTTCTGCTGAGACATCTCGAGGCTAATCACACCTAACCTCTGGAAGTTACAAAGCGTCCTTCACACTCTTTCTGCAACTCAAGAAGTTCCCCGACATACCCGTTTCCACTCGAGAGGAAGCACGAGTGTCCCGCCCACATCCAGATGAGCCCCGTTTCCGCCTCATAGCTCAACAGGAGGGATCCATTCCCTGCGTGGTCGGGAAAGAATTCCCGGCGTTCCCGTCACATCTCAAGAGGGAGCGCTCTCCACAGGAAAGGCGAGAGGTACTCCAGGGTCGTGCCACCATTCCCAGATACCCCAGATGTCTCAGTCCATTCCACGGAAGCCTGTTTTCCCGGCACTGACTCAACGTTCAAGACGAGGATCGACTGACACCACGGTGGCACGTGGGACATCACCTTGGGAAAGCGTCGTGGGAAAGCCTGGTGGGAAAGCGTCGTGGGAAAGCCTCGCTTAAAACCTCGAGGGAAAGCCACTGATCCTAGGATACACGGGAAGGGAAGCGTGACACTGCTGCTACAGTTCGGGAGGAAAGTGCACGTGCATGCCGCCACTCGAGACGAGGACTGACTCCCCTGGGGAGACTCCAGAAGTACCCCAAGATCCATGTCAGAACTGGAGAGGAATTCTCAGTTTCCGACACCGACTCCACACAAGGTCTTAGGCCCTGGCATCGATGGGAGAGGAATCCCGAGAGGACCCCGAGCAAATCGCATGGGGACTGGCCTTTCCTGAGGCCACCAGAGCGGGTCCCTGAGGTCCCCGTAGTAATTCGAGAGCACCTGCCGCAACTTGAGAAAATCCAGGAGGTTCTCCCTTCTTGGCGAGATGAGGCCCATTTCCACTGAGTTCTCTCATGGCTAATCACACCTAACCTCTGGAACTTCCAAAGGGTCCTTCACACCCTTTCTGCAATTCAAGCAGATCACCAACATACCAGTCTCCACTCGAGAGGAAGAACGAGAGTCCCGCCCACATCCAGAGGAGCCCCGTTTCCGACTCCTAGCTCGAGAGGAGGGATCCTTTCCCTGCGTGGTCGGGAAAGAATTCCCGGCGTTCCCATCGCATCTCAAGAGGGGGCGCTCTCCACAGGGAAGGCGAGAGGAACTCCAGGGTCGTGCCACCATTCCCAGAGTCCCACAGATGTCTTAGTCCATTCCAGGGAAACCTGTTTTCCCTGCACTGCCTCGACTTTCAAGAAGAGGTTCGACTCACACCAAGGTGGCAGGTGGGACAGTCCTGTGGGAAAGCGTCGTGGGAAAGCGTCGTGGGAAAGCCTCGAGGGAAAGCCACAGATCCCTTGATCCTCGCGAAGGGAAGCTCAACACTGCTGCTACAGCTCGGAGGAAAGCGCACGTGCATGCCCCAACTCGAGACGAGGACTGACTCCCCTGGGGAGACTCCAGAAATACCCCAAGATACATGTCAGCACTGGAGAGGAATCCTCAGGTTTTGGCACAGACTCCACACAAGATCTTAGGTCCCGGCATCGAGGGGAGACGAATCCCGAGAGACCCATGAGCAACTCGCATGGGGACTTCCCTTTCGTGAGGCCACAATAGGGGGTCCCTGATGTCACCGGTCGTAAGTCCGAGAGCACCTGCTGCAACTCGAGAAAATCCAGGAGGTTCTCCTCTCCTGGCGAGATGAGGCCCATTTCCGCTGAGGGGTCTCGAGGCTAATCACACCTAAACTCTGGAACTTCCAAAGGGTCATTCACACCCTTGCTGCAACTCAAGAAGTTCCCCAACATGCTCGTCTCCACTCGACAGGAAGCACGAGAGTCCCGCCACATCCAGAGGAGACCCGTTTCCGCCTCCTAGCTAGAGAGGAGGGATACTTTCCCTGCGTGGTCGGGAAAGAATTCCCGGCGTTCCCGTCGCATCTCAAGAGGAGGCGCTCTCACAGGAAAGGCGAGAGGAACTCCAGGGTCGTTTCACACATTCCCAGAGCCCCCAGATGTCTCAGTCCATTCCAGGGAAACCTGTTTACCCTGCACTGCCTCGACTTTCAAGCGGAGGATCGACTCACACGACGGTGGTACGTGGGACAGCCCTGTGGGAAAGCTCGTGGGAAAGCCTCGTGGGAAAGCCTCTTGGGAAAGCCACAGATCACTTGATACTCGCGAAGGGAAGCGCGACACTGTTGCTAAAGCTCGGGAGGAAAGCGCACGTTCATGCCCCCATTCGAGACGAGGACTGTCTCCCCTGGGGAGACTCCAGAAGTACCCCAAGATCCATGTCAGCACTGGAGAGGAATCCTCCGGTTCCGCCACCTACTCCACACAAGGTTTTATGCTCCGGCATCGACGGGAGAGGAATCCCTAGAGGCCCCCGAGTAACTCGCATGGGGACCGTCCTTTCGATATGCCACCAGAGCGGGTCCCTGAGGTCCCCGTCGTAAGTCGAGAGCACCTGCCACAACTCGAGAAAATCCAAGAGGTTCTCCCCTCCAGGCGAGATGAGGCCCATTTCCGCTGAGGCGTCTGGAGGCTAATCACACCTAACCTCTGGAACTTCCATAGGGTACTTCACACCCTTGCTGCAACTCAAGAAGTTCCCCGACATACCCGTCTCCAGTCGAGAGGAAGCACGAGAGTCCCGCCCACATCCAGAGGAGCCCCGTTTCAGCTTCCTAGCTCGAGAGGAGGGATCCTTTCCCTGCGTGTTCGGGAAAGAATTTCTGGCGTTCCCGTTGCATCTCAAGAGGAGGCACTCTCCACAGGAAAGGCGAGAGGACTCCAGGGTCGTTCCCCCATTCCCAGAGTCCCCCAGATTTCTCAGTCCATTCCAGGGAAACCTGTTTTCCCTGCACTGCCTCGACTTTCAAGCCGAGGATCGACTCACACCACGGTGGCACGTGGGACAGCCCTGTGGGAACGCATCGTGGAAAAGCCTCCTGGGAAAGCCTGGAGGGAAAGCCACAGATCCCTTGATCCACGCGAAGGGAAGCGTGACACTGCTGCTACAGCTCGGGAGGAAAGCGCACGGTGCATGCCACCACTTAGAGGAGGACTGACTCCCCTGGGGAGACTTCAGAAGTACGCCAAGATCCATGTCAGCACTGGAGAGGAATCCTCAGGTTCCGGCACCGACTCCACACAAGGTCTTAGGCCCCGGCATCGACGGGAGAGGAATCCCTAGAGGGCCCCGTGCAACTCGCATGGGGACTGGCCTTTCCTGAGGCCACCAGAGGGGGTCCCTGTGTTCCCCGTCGTAAGTCGAGAGCACCTGCCGCAACTCGAGAAAATCCAGGAGGTTCTCCCCTCCAGGCAAGATGAGGTCCATTTCCGCTGAGGCGTCTCGAGGCTAATCACACCTAAGCTCTGGAACTTCCAACGGGTCCTTCACACCCTTGCTGCAACTCAAGAAGTTTCCCGACATACCCGTCTCCACTCGAGAGGAAGCACGAGAGTTCCGCCCACATCCAGAGGAGCCCCGTTTCCGCCTCCTAGCTCGAGAGGAGGGATCCTTTCCCTGCGTGGTCGGGAAAGAAATTCCAGGCGTTCCCGTTGAATCTCAAGAGGAGGCACTCTCCACAGGAAAGGCGAGAGGAACTCCAGGGTCGTTCCCCCATTCCCAGAGTCCCCCAGATTTCTCAGTCCATTCCAGGGAAACCTGTTTTCCCTGCACTGCCTCGACTTTCAAGCCGAGGATCGACTCACACCACGGTGGCACGTGCGACAGCCCTGTGGGAAATCCTCGTGGGAAAGCCTTGTGGGAAAGCCTCGAGGGAAAGCCACAGATCCCTTGATCCATGCGAATAGAAGTGTGACATTGCTGCTACAGCTCGGGAGAAAAGCGCTCGTGCATGCCCCCACTCGAGACGAGGACTGACTCCACTGGGGAGACTCCAGAAGTACCCCAAGATCCATGTCAGCACTGGAGTGGAATCCTCAGGTTCCGGCACCGACTCCACACAAGGTCTTAGGCCCCGGCATCGACGAGAGAGGAATCCCGAGTGATCCCCGAGCAACTCGCAAGGGGACTGGCCTTTCCTGAGGCACACCAGAGCGCGTACTTGACGTCCCGGTCGTAGGTCGAGAGCACCTGCCGCAACTCGAGAAAATCCAGGAGGTTCTCCCCTCCAGGTGAGATGAGGCCCATTTCCGCTGAGGCGTCTCGAGGCTAATCACACCTAACGTCTGGAACTTCCAAAGGGTCCTTCACACCCTTGCTGCATCTCAAGAAGTTCCCCAACATATCCGTCTCCACTCGAGAGGAACTACGAGTGTCCCGCCCTCATCCAGAGGAGCCCCATTTACCCCTCCTAGCTTGAGAGAAGGGATCCTTTCCCTGCGTGTTCGGGTAAAAAATTCTCGGAGTTTCCGTCGCAACTCAAGAGGAGGCGCTCTCCACAGGAAAGGCGAGAGAAACTCCAGGGTCGTGCCACCATTCCCAGAGACCCCCAGATGTCTCAGTCCATTCCAGGGAAACCTGTTTTCCCTGCACTGCCTCGACTTTCATGCCGAGGAACGACTCACACTACGGTGGCACGTGGGTACAAACCTGTGGGAAGCCTCGTTGGGAAAGCCTCGAGGATAGCCACAGATCCCTTGATCCACGGGAAGGGAAGCGTGAAT
Organism: Capra hircus; assembly: GCF_001704415.2. NCBI lineage: Eukaryota > Metazoa > Chordata > Mammalia > Artiodactyla > Bovidae > Capra > Capra hircus. Next base: position 8,826 of record NW_017190999.1, read on the forward strand.
CTGCTGCTTCAGCTCGGGAGGAAAGCTCACGTGCATGCCCCCACTCGAGACGACGAAAGACTCCCCTGGGGAGACTCGAGAAGTAGCCCAAGATCCATGTCAGCAATGGAGAGGAATCCTCAGGTTCCGGCACCGACTCCACACAAGATCTTAGGCCCGGCCTCGACGGGAGAGGAGTCCCGAGAGGCCCCCGAACACCTCGCCTGGGATCTGGCCTTTCCTGAGGCCACCAGAGCGGGTCGCTGAGGTCCCCATCGGAAGTCGAGAGCACCTGCCGCAACAAGAGAAAATCCAGGTGGATTTCCCCTGAGGCGAGATGAGGCCCATTTCTGCTGAGGTGTCTCGAGGCTAATCACACCAAACCTCTGTAACTTCCAAAGGGTGATTCACACCCTTGCTGCAACTCAAGAAGTTCCCCGACATACCCGTCTCCACTTGAGAGGAAGCACGAGAGTCCCGCTCACATCCAGAGGAACCCCGTTTCCGCCTCCTAGCTCCAGAGGAGGGATCATTTCCTTTCGTGGTCGGGAAAGAATACCCAGCGTTCCCGTCGCTTCTCAAGAAGAGTCGCTCTCCACAGGAAAGGCGAGAGGAACTCCAGGGTGGTGCCACCATTCACAGAGTCCCCCAGATGTCTCAGTCCATTCCAGGGAAACCTGTTTTCCCTGCACTGCCTCGACTTTCCTGCCAAGGATAGACTCACACCACGGTGGCACGTGGGACAGCCCTGTGGGAAAGCCCTCGTGGGAAAGCCTTGTGGGAAAGCCTCGTGAGGAAGCCTCGAGGGAAAGCCACTGATCCCTTGATCCAGGCGTCGGGAGCATGACACTGCTGCTACACCTCGGGAAGAAAGCGCAGGTGCATGCCCCCACTCGAGATGAGGAGTGACTCCCATGGGGAGACTCCAGAAGTACCCCAAGATCCATGTCAGCACTGGAGAGGAAACCTCAGGTTCTGGCACCGACTCCACACAAGTTCTTAGGCCCCAGCATCGACGGAAGAGGAATCGCGAGAGGCCCCGAGCAACTCGAATGGGGAATGGCCTTTCCTGAGGCCCCCAGTGCGGGTCCCTGAGATCCCCGTCGTAAGTCGAGAGCACCTGCCTAACTCGAGAAAATCCTGGAGGTTCTCCCCTCCAGGCGAGATGAGGCCCATTTCTGCTGAGGCATCTCCAGGCTAATCACACCTAACCTCTGTAACTTACAAAGGGTCCTTCCCATCCTTGCTGCAACTCAAGAAGTTCCCCGACATACCCGTCTCCTCTCGAGAGGAAGCACGAGAGTCCCGCCCACATCAAGAGGAGCCCCGTTTCCGCCTCATAGCTTGAGAGCAGGGATCCCTTCCCTACGTGGTCGGGAAAGAATTCCCGGCGTACCCGTCGCATCTTCAAGAGGAGGTGCTCTCCACAGGAAAGGCGAGACGAACTCCAGGGTCGTGCCACCATTCCCAGAGTCCCCCAGATGTCTCAGTCCATTCCAGGGAAAACTATTTTCCCTGCACAGAATCGACTTTCAAGCCTAGGATCGACTCACACCACGGTGACACGTGGGACAGACCTGTGGGCAAGCCTCGAGGGAAAGCCTCGAGGGAAAGCCACAGATCCCTTGATCCACGCGAAGGGAAGCGCGACACTGCTGCTACAGCTTGGGAGTAAAGCGCACGTGCATGCCCCCACTCGAGACGAGGACTGACTCCCCTGGGGAGACTCCAGAAATACCCCAAGATCCATGTCAGCACCGGAGAGGAAAACCTCAGGTTCCGGCACCGACTTCACACAAGGTCTTAGGCCCCGGCATAGACAGGAGAGGAATCCTGAGATGCCCCGAGCAATTCGCTGGGGACTGGCCTTTCCTGAGGCCACCAGAGCGGTCCCTGAGGTCCCCGTCATAAGTCGAGAACACCTGCCGCAACTCGAGAAAATCCAGGAGGTTCTCCCCTCCAGGAGAGATGAGGCCCATTTCCGCTGAGGCATCTCGAGGCTAATCACACCTAACCTCTGGAACTTCCAAAGGGTCCTTCACACCCTTGCTGCAACTCAAGAAGTTCCCCGACATACCCGAATCCACTCGAGAGGAATCACGAGAGTCCCTCCCTCATCCAGAGGAGCGCGGTTTCCGCTCCCTCTCAAGAGGATCTCCCCCGAGGAAGCACTCTCCCCAGGAAAAGCAAGA
>NW_017191000.1:0-10995 GCF_001704415.2 Capra hircus
GGCAGGAAACGGCTTCCCCAAGCGAGTTGCTCGGGGCCTCTTGGGATTCCACTCCTGTCGATGCGGGGCCTAAGACCTTGTGTGGAGTCGGTGCCGGAACCTGAGGATTCCTCTCCAGTGCTGACATGGATCTTGGGGTACTTCTGGACTTTTCCCTAGGGTACTCAGTCCTCGTCTCAAGTGGGAGCAGGCACGTGCGCTTTCCTCCCGAGCTGTAGCAGCAATGTCACGCTTCCCGTCGAATGGATCAAGGGATCTGTGGCTTTCCCTCAAGGCTTTCCCCTCGAGGCATTTACACGAGACTTTCCCACAGGGCTGTCACACGTGCCACCGTGGTGTGAGTCGATCCTCGCTTGAAAGTCGAGGCAGTGCAGGGAAAACAAGTTTCCCTGGAATGGACTGAGATATCTGGGGACTCCGGGAATGGTGTCATGACCGTGGAGTTCCTCTCGCCTTTCCTGTGGAGAGTGCCTCCTCATCAGATGCGCCGGGAACGATGGGAATTCTTTCCCGAACACGCAGTGAAAGGATCCCTCCTCTGGAGCTAGGAGGCGGAAACGCGGCTCCTCTGGATGTGGGCGGGACTCTCGTGCATCCTCTCGAGTGGAGACGGGTATGTCGGGGAATTCTTGAGTTGCAGCAAGGGTGTGAAGGACCCTTTGTTAGTTCCAGAGGTTAGGTGTGTGATAGCCTCGAGACTCCTCAGCGGAAACGGGCCTCATCTAGCCTGGAGGGGAGAACCTCCTGAATTTTCTCGAGTTGTGGCCGGTGCTCTCGACTTACCACCGGGACGTCAGGGACCCGACTGGTGGACTCAGGAAAGGCCAGTCCCCATGCGAGTTGCTCGGGGCCTCTCAGGATTCCTCTCCCGTCTATGCCGGGGCCAAAGAATTTGTGTGGAGTCGGTGCCGGAACCTGAGGATTCCTCTCCAGTGCTGACATGGATCTTGGGGTACTTCTGGAGTCTCCCCAGGGGAGTCAGTCCTCGTTTCGAGTGGGGGCATGCACGTGCCCTTTCTTCCCGAGCTGTAGCAGCAGTGTCATGCTTCCCGTCGAGTGGATCAAGGGATCTGTGGCTTTCCTCAAGGCTTTCCCTCGAGGCATTTACACGAGTCTTTCCCACAGGGCTGTCCCACGTGCCACGTGGTGCGAGTCGATCCTCAGCTTGAAGTCGAGGCAGTGCAGGGGAAAACAGGTTGCCCTGGAATGGAGTGAGACATCTGGGGACCCTGGCAATGGTGGCACGACCCTGGAGTTCTTCTCGCCTTTCTTGTGGAGAGCGCCTCCTCTTGAGATGCGACGGGAACGCCGGGAATTCTTTCCCGACCCACGCAGGAAAGCATCCCACCTCTCGAGCTAGGATGCGGAAACGGGGCTCCTCTGGTTGTGGCAGGACTCTCGTGCTTCATCTCCGAGTGGAGATGGGTATGTCGGGGAACTTCTTGAGTTGCAGCAGGGTGTGAAGGACCTTTGGAAGTTCCAGAGGTTAGGTGTGATTAGCCTCGAGAACCTCAGGGGAAACGGGCTCATCTCGCCTGAGGGGGAAACCGCCTGGATTTTACCGAGTTGCGGCAGGTGCTCTCGATTTACAACGGGGACCTCAGGACCCCGCTCTGGTGACCTCAGGAAAGGCCAGTCCCCATGCGAGTTGCTAGAGGGCCTGTCGCTATTCCTCTCCCGTCGATGCCGGGGCCTAAGACCTTGTGTGGAGTCGGGGCCGGAATCTGAGGATTCCTCTCCAAGGCTGACATGCATGTTGGGGTACTTCTGGAGTCTCCCAAGGGAGTCAGTCCTCGTCTCGAGTGGGGGCATGCACGTGCGGCTTACTGCCGTGCTGTAGCAGCAGTGTCACGCTTCCCTTCGCGTGGATCAAGGGATCTGTGGCTTTCCCTCAAGGCTTTCCCACGAGGCTTTCCCACAGGGCCCTCCCACGTGCCACCGTGGTGTGAGTCGATCCTCGGCGTGAAAGTCGAAGCAGTGCAGGGAAAACAGGATCCTCTGGAATGGACTGAGATATCTGGGGGACTCTTGGAATGGTGGCACGACCCATGAGTCTTCTCGCCTTTCCTGTGCAGTGGGCCTCCTCTTGAGAAGCGTTGGAAACGTCGGGAATTCTATCCCGAGGAAGCAGGGTAGGATCCCTCATCTTTAGCTTGGAGGCAGAAACGGAGCTCCTCTGGAGGTGGCCGGGACCCTCGTGCTTCCTCTGGAGTGGAGACGGGTGTGTCGGGGAACTTCTTGAGTGCAGCTAAGGTGTGAAGGAACCTTTGGAAGTTCCAGAGGTTAGGTGTGATTAGCCTCGAGACGCCTCAGCGGAAATGGGCCTCATCTCGCCTGGAGGGGAGAACCTCCTGGATTTTCTCGAGTGTGGCAGGTGCTCTAGAATTACGACGGGGACCTCAGGGACCCTCTCCGGTGTCCTGAGGAAAGGCCAGGCTCCATGCGAGTTGTTCGATGGCCTCTCGGGATTCCTCTCCCGTTGATGCCGAGGTCTGAGACCTTGAAGGAGTCGGTGCCGGAACCTGAGGATTCCTCTCCAGTGCTGACATGAATCTTGGGGGTACTACTGGAGTCTCCCGAGGGGAGTCAGTCCTCGTCTCGAGTGGGGGCATGCACGTGCGCTTTCCTCCCGAGCTGTAGCAGCAGTGTCACGCTTCTTGGCGATTGGATCATGGTATCAGTGGCTTTCCCTGAAGGCTTTCCCTCGAGGCTTTTCCACGAGGCTTTCCAACAGGGCTGTCCCACGTGCCACCGTGGTGTGAGTCGATCCTCGGCTTGTAAGTCGAGGCAGTGCAGGGAAAACAAGTTTCCCTGGAATGGACTGAGACATCTGAGGGAATCTGGGAATGGTTGCACGACCCTGGAGTTCCTCTAGCCTTTTCTGTGGAGAGCGCCTACTCTTGAGATGCGACGGGAATGCCAGAAATTCTTTCCCGACCACGCAGGGAAAGGATCAATTCTTTCGAGCTATTAGGTGGAAACGGAGCTCCTCCTCATGTGGGAGGGACTCTAGTGCTTCCTCCCGAGTGGAGACGGGTATGTTGGGGAACTTCTTGAGTTGCAGCAAGGGTGTGAAGGACCCTTTGGCAGTTCTAGAGGTTAGGTGTGATTAGCCCCGAGATGCCTCAATGTAAATGGGCCTCATCTCGCCTGGAGGGGAGAAACTCCTGGATATTCTCGAGTTGCGGCAGGTGCTCTCGACTTATGATGGGGACCTCAGGGACCCGCTCTGGTGGCCTCAGGAAATTCCAGTCCCCATGCGAGTTGCTCGGGGGCCTCTCGGGATTCCTCTCCCGTCGATGCCGGGGCCTCAGACCTTACGAAGAGTCGGTGCTGTAACCTGAGGATTCCTCTCCAGTGCTGACATGGATCTTGGTGTACTGCTGGAGTCTCCCCAGGGGAGTCAGTCCTCGTCCCGGTTGAGGGCATGCACGTGCGCTTTCCTCCCTAGCTGTAGCAGCAGTGTCGCGCTTCCCTTCGCGTGGATCAAGGGATCCGTTGCTTTCCCTCGAGGCTTTCCCACGAGGCTTTCCCACGAGGCTTTGCCACAGGGCTGTCCCACGTGCCACAGTGGTGTGAGTCGATCCTCGGCTTGAAAGTCGAGTCAGTGCGGTGAAACAGGTTTCCCTGGAATTGACTGAGACATCTGGGGGACTCGGAGAATGGTGGCATGTCCCTGGAGTTCCTCTCGCCTTTCCTGTGGAGAGCGCCTCCTCTTGAGATGCGACGGGAACGCCGGGAATTCTTTCCCGACCTCGCAGGGAAAGGATCCCTCCTCTCGAGCTATGAGGAGGAAACGGGGCTCCTCTGGATGTGGGCGGAACTATCGTGCTTCCTCTTGAGTGGAGACAGGTATGTCGGGGAACTTCTTGATTTGCAGCAAGGGTGTGAAGGACCCTTTGGAAGTTCCAGAGTTTAAGTGTGCTTAGCCTTGAGATGTGTCAGCGGAAATAGGCTTCATTTTGCCTGGAGGGAGAACATCCTTGATTTTCTCCAGTTGCGGCAGGTGCTCTCGACTTACGACGGGGACCGCAGGGACCCGCTTCGATGGCCTCAGGAAAGGCCAGTCAGATCCAAGACAGCACTGGAGAGGGAGAGACCATCACGAGAGGCTCTCCCCGAGCAACTCGCATGGGGACTGGCCTTTCCTGAGGCCATCAAAGCGGGTCCCTGAGGTCCCCGTCGTAAGTCGAGAGCACCTGCCGCAACTGGAGAAAATCAAGGATGTTCTCCCCTCCAGGCAAATGAAGCCTATTTCCGCTGACACATCTCAAGGCTAAGCACACCTTAAACTCTGGAACTTCCAAAGGGTCCCTTCACACCCTTGCTGCAAATCAAGAAGTTCCCCGACATACCTGTCTCCACTCAAGAGGAAGCACGATAGTTCCGCCCACATCCAGAGGAGCCCCGTTTCCTCCTCATAGCTCGAGAGGAGGGATCCTTTCCCTGCGAGGTCGGGAAAGAATTCCCGGCGTTCCCGTCGCATCTCAAGAGGAGGCGCTCTCCACAGGAAAGGCGAGAGGAACTCCAGGGACATGCCACCATTCTCCGAGTCCCCCAGATGTCTCAGTCAATTCCAGGGAAACCTGTTTCACCGCACTGACTCGACTTTCAAGCCGAGGATCGACTCACACCACTGTGGCACGTGGGACAGCCCTGTGGCAAAGCCTCGTGGGAAAGCCTCGTGGGAAAGCCTCGAGGGAAAGCAACGGATCCCTTGATCCACGCGAAGGGAAGCGCGACACTGCTGCTACAGCTAGGGAGGAAAGCGCACGTGCATGCCCTCAACCGGGACGAGGACTGACTCCCCTGGGGAGACTCCAGCAGTACACCAAGATCCATGTCAGCACTGGAGAGGAATCCTCAGGTTACAGCACCGACTCTTCGTAAGGTCTGAGGCCCCGGCATCGACGGGAGAGGAATCCCGAGAGGCCCCCGAGCAACTCGCATGGGGACTGGAATTTCCTGAGGCCACCAGAGCGGGTCCTGAGGTCCCCATCATAAGTCGAGAGCACCTGCCGCAACTCGAGAATATCCAGGAGTTTCTCCCCTCCAGGCGAGATGAGGCCCATTTACATTGAGGCATCTCGGGGCTAATCACACCTAACCTCTAGAACTGCCAAAGGGTCCTTCACACCCTTGCTGCAACTCAAGAAGTTCCCCAACATACCCGTCTCCACTCGGGAGGAAGCACTAGAGTCCCTCCCACATGAGGAGGAGCTCCGTTTCCACCTAATAGCTCGAAAGAATTGATCCTTTCCCTGCGTGGTCGGGAAAGAATTTCTGGCATTCCCGTCGCATCTCAAGAGTAGGCGCTCTCCACAGAAAAGGCTAGAGGAACTCCAGGGTCGTGCAACCATTCCCAGATTCCCTCAGATGTCTCAGTCCATTCCAGGGAAACTTGTTTTCCCTGCACTGCCTCGACTTACAAGCCGAGGATCGGACTCACACCACGGTGGCACGTGGGACAGCCCTGTTGGAAAGCCTCGTGGAAAAGCTCGAGGGAAAGCCTTCAGGGAAAGCCACTGATACCATGATCCAATCGCCAAGAAGCGTGACACTGCTGCTACAGCTCGGGAGGAAAGCGCACGTGCATGCCCCCACTCGAGACGAGGACTGACTCCCCTCGGGAGACTCCAGTAGTACCCCAAGATTCATGTCAGCACTGGAGAGGAATCCTCAGGTTCCGGCACCGACTCCTTCCAAGGTCTCAGACCTCGGCATCAACGGGAGAGGAATCCGAGAGGCCATCGAACAACTCGCATGGAGCCTGGCCTTTCCTCAGACACCGGAGAGGGTCCCTGAGGTCCCCGTCGTAATTCTAGAGCACCTGCCGCAACTCGAGAAAATCCAGGAGGTTTCCCCTCAGGCGAGATGAGGCCCATTTCCGCTGAGGCATCTCGGCTAATCATACCTAACCTCTGGAACTTCCAAAGGGTCCTTCACCCTTGCTGCAACTCAAGAAGTTCCCCGACATACCCGTCTCCACTCGAGAGGAAGCACGAGAGTCCCGCCCACATCCAGAGGAGCCCCTTTCCGCCTCCTAGCTCGAGAGGAGGGATCCTTTCCTGCGTGTTCGGGAAAGAATTCCCGGCGTTCCCGTCGCATCTCAAGAGGAGGCGCTCTCCACAGGAAAGGCGAGAGGAACTCCAGGGTCGTGCACCATTCCAGAGTCCCCCAGATGTCTCAGTCCATTCCAGGGAAACCTGTTTTCCCTGCACTGCCTCGACTTTCAAGCCGAGGATCGACTCACACCACGGTGGCACGTGGGACAGCCCTGTGGAAAGCCTCGTGGAAAAGCCTCGTGGGAAAGCCTCGAGGGAAAGCCACAGATCCGTTGATCCACGCGAAGGGAAGCGTGACACTGCTGCTACAGCTCGGGAGGAAAGCGCAGGTACATGCCACTCGAGACGAGGACTGACTCCCCTGGGAGACTCCAGAAATTCCCCAAGACCCATGTCAGCACTGGAGAGGAACCCTCAGGTTCCGGCACCGACTCCACACAAGGTCTTAGGCCCTGGCATCGACGGGAGAGGAATCCCGAGAGGCCCCCAAGCAACTATCATGGGGACTGGCCTTTCCTGAGTCCACCAGAGCGGTCCCTGAGGACCCCTTCATAAGTCGAGTGCACATGCTGCAACTCGAGAAAATCCAGGAGATTCTCTCCTCCAGGCGAGATGAGGCCCATTTCCGCTGAGGCGTCTCGAGGCTAATCACACCTAACCTCTGGAACTTCCAAAGGGTCCTTCACACCCTTGCTGCAACTCAAGAAGTTCCCCGACATACCCGTCTCCACTCGAGAGGAAGCACGAGAGTCCCGCCCACATCCAGAGGAGCCCCGTTTCCGCCTCCTACCTCGAGAGGAGGGATCATTTCTCTGCGTGGTCGGGAAAGAATTCCCGGCGTTCCTGTCGCATCTCAAGAGGAGGCGCTCTCAACAGGAAAGGGAGAGGAACTCCAGGGTCGTGCCACCATTCCCATAGTCCCCCAGATGTCTCAGTCCATTCCAGGGAAACCTGTTTTCCCTGCACTGTCTGGACTTTCAAGCCGAGGATCGACTCACACCACGGTGGCACGTGGGAGACAACTGTGGGAAGTGGGAAAGCGGGAAAGCCTCGTGGGAAAGCCTCGTGGGAAAGCAAAGCCACAGATCCCTGATCCACGCGAATGTAAGCGTGGCACTGCTTCTACAGCTCGGGAGGAAAGTTTACGTGCATGCCCCCACTCGAGACGAGGACTGACTCCCCTGGGGAGACTCCAGAAGTACCCCAAGATCCATGACAGCACTGGAGAGTCATCTTCAGGTTCCGGCACTGACTCACAGAAGGTCTTACGCCCCGGGATCGACGGGAGAGGAATCTCGAGAGGCCCCGAGCAACTTGCATGGGGAATGGCCTTTCCTGAGGCCACCAGAGCGGGACCCTGAGGTCTCCGTCATAAGTCGAGAGCACCTGCAGCAACTCGAGAAATCCAGGAGGTTCTCCCCCTCCAGGCGAGATGAGGCCCATTTCCGCTGAGGCGTCTCGAGGCTAATCACACCTAACCTCTGGAACTTCCAAAGGTCCTTCACACCCTTGCTTCAACTCAAGAAGTTCCCCGACATACCCGTCTCCACTCGAGAGGAAGCATGAGAGTCCCGCCACATCCAGAGGAGCCCCGTTTCCGCCTCCTAGCTCGAGAGGAGGGATATTTTCCCTGCGTGGTCGGGAAAGAATTCCCGGCGTTCCCGTCGCATCTCAAGAGGAGGCGCTCTCCACAGCAAAGGCGAGAGGAACTCCAGGGTCGTGCCACCATTCCCAGAGTCCCCCAGATGTCTCAGTCCATTCAGGGAAACCTGTTTTCCCTGCACAGCCTCGACTTTCAAGCCGAGGATCGACTCACACCACGGTGGCACGTGGGATAGCCATGAGGGAAAGCCTCGTGGGAAAGCTCGTGGGAAAGCCTCGAGGAAAGCCACAGATCCCTTGGTCCACGCGAAGCGTGACACTGCTGCTAGAGCTCGGAAGGAAAGCGCACGTGCATGCCCCCACTCGAGACGAGGACTGACTCCCCTGGGGAGACTCAGAAGTACCCCAAGATCCATGTCAGCACTGGAGAGGAATCCTCAGGTTCCGGCACCACTCCACACAAGGTCTTAGGCACCATCGACGGGAGAGGAATCCCGAGAGGCCCCGAGCAACGCGCATGGGGACTGGCCTTTCCTGAGGCCACCAGAGCGGGTCCCTGAGGTCACCGTCATAAGTCGAGAGCACCAGCCCAACTCGAGAAAATCCAGTAGGTTTTCCCTTAAAGGCGAGATGAGGCCAATTTCCGCTGAGGCGTCTCGAGGCTAATCACACCTAACCTCTGGAAATTCCAAAGGGTTTTCACACCCTTGCTGCACTCAAAGAAGTTCCCCGACATACCCGTCTCCACTCGAGAGGAAGCACGAGAGTCCCGCCCACATCCAGAGGAGCCCCGATTCCGCCTCCTAGCTCGAGAGGAAGGGACCATTCCCTGCGAGGGTCTTGAAAGAATTCCCGGCATTCCAGTCGCATCTCAGGAGGAGCGCTCTCCACAGGAAAGGCGAGAGGAACTCCAGGTCGTGTCACCATTCCCAGAGTCCCAGATGTCTCAGTCCATTCCAGGGAAACCTGTTTTCCCTGAACTGCCTCGAATTTCAAGCCGAGGATCGACTCACACCACGTGGCACGTGGGATAGACCCTTGGGATAGCCTCGTGGAAAGCCTAGTGGGAAAGCCTCGAGGGAAAGCCACAGATCCCTTGATCCATGCGAAGGGAAGCGTGACACTGCTGCTAACTCGGGAGGAAAGCCCACGTGCATGCCCCCACTCGAGATGAGGACTGACTCCCCTGGGGAGACTCCAGAAGTACCCCAAGATCCATGTCAGCACTGGAGAGGAATCCTCAGGTTCTGGCACCGACTCCACACATGGTCTTAGGCCCCGCATCGACGGTGAGGAATCCCGAGAGACCCCGAGCAACTCGCATGGGGACTGGCCTTTCCTGAGGCCACCAGAGGGGGTCCCTGAGTCCCCGTCGGAAGTCGAGAGCACCTGCGGCAACTCGAGAAAACCCAGGAGGTTCTCCCCTAGAGGCTAGATGAGGTTCCATTTCCGCTGAGGCGTCTCAAGGCTAATCACACCTAACCTCTGGAACTTCCAAAGGGTCCTTCACACCCTTGCTGAAACTCAAGAAGTTCCCCGACATACCCGTCTCCACTCGAGAGGAAGCACGAGAGTCCCGCCCACATCCAGAGGAGCCCCGTTTCCGCCTCCTAGCTCGAGAGGAGGGATCCTTTCCCTGCGTGGTCGGGAAAGAATTCCCAGCGTTCCCGTCGCATCTCAAGAGGAGGAGCTCTCCACAGGAAAGCGAGAAGAACTCCAGGGTCGTACCACCATTCCAGAGTCCCCCAGATGTCTCAGTCAATTCCAGGGAAACTGCCTCGACTTTCAAGCCGAGGATCGACTCACACCACGGTGGCACGTGGGACAGCCCTGTGGAAAGCCTCTGGGAAAGCCTCGTGGAAAAGCCTCGAGGGAAAGCCCAGATCCCTTGATCCACGAGAAGGGAAGCGTGACACTGCTGCTACAGATCGGGGAGGAAAGCGCCGTGCATGCCCCCACTCGAGACGAGGACTGACTCCCCTGGGGAGACTCCAGAAGTACCCAAGATCCATGCCAGAACTGGAGAGGAATCTCAGGTTCCAACACCGACTCCACACAAGGTCTTAGGCTCCGCATCGCCGTGAGAGGAATCCCGAGAGGCCCCGAGCAACTCGCATGGGGACTGGCCTTTCCTGAGGCCACCAGAGCGGGTCCCTGAGGTCCCGTCGTAAGTCGAGAGCACCTGCCGCAACTCGAGAAAATCCAGGAGGTTCTCCCCTCCAGGCTGATGAGGCCCATTTCCGCTGAGGCGTCTCGAGGCTAATCACACCTAACCTCTGGAACTTCCAAAGGGTCCCACCCCCTGCTGCAACTCAAGAAGTTCCCCGACATACCCGTCTCCACTCGAGAGGAAGCACGAGAGTCCGCCCACATCCAGAGGAGCCCGTTTCCGCCTCCTAGCTCGAGAGGAGGGATCCTTTCCCTGCGTGGTCGGGAAAGAATTCCCGGCGTTCCCGTCGCATCTCAAGAGGAGGCGCTCTCCACAGGAAAGGCGAGAGGAACTCCAGGGTCGTACACCCCAGAGTCCCCCAGATGTCTCAGTCCATTCCAGGGAAACCTGTTTTCCCTGCACTGCCTCGACTTTCAAGCCGAGGATCGACTCACACCACGGTGGCACGTGGGACAGCCCTGAGGGAAAGCCTCGTGGGAAAACCTCGAGGGAAAGCCACAGATCCCTTGATCCACGCGAAGGGAAGCGTGACACTGCTGCTACAGCTCGGGAGGAAAGCGCACGTGCATGCCCCCACTCGAGACGAGGACTGACTCCCCTGGGGAGACTCCAGAAGTACCCCAGGATCCATGTCAGCACTGGAGAGGAATCCTCAGGTTCCGGCACCGACTCCACACAAGGTCTTGGGCTCGCATCGAGGGAGAGGAATCCCGAGAGGCCCCGAGCAACTCGCATGGGGACTGGCCTTTCCTGAGGCCACCAGAGCGGGTCCCTGAGGTCCCGTCGTAAGTCGAGAGCACCTGACGCAAACGAGAAAAATCCAGGTGTTCTCCCTCCAGGCTAGATGAGGCCCATTTCCGCTGAGGCGTCTCGAGCTAATCACACCTAACCTCTGGAACTTCCAAAGGGTCCTTCCACCCTTGCTGCAACTCAAGAGTACCCCGACATACCCGTCTCCACTCTAGAGGAATCGCGAGAGTCCCGCCACATCCAGAGGAGCCCCATTTCCCGCCTCCTAGCTCGAGAGGAGGGATCCTTTCGCTGCGTGGCGGGAAAGAATTCCCGGGCATTCCGTCGCATCTCAAGAGGAGGCCCTCTCTCCTGGCGCGGACTCGGGAACTGGTGGCACGACCCTGGAGTCCCTCTCGTCTTTCTGCT
>NW_017191001.1:0-21739 GCF_001704415.2 Capra hircus
GCAATTTCATTCTGACATTGATCTTGTGTAACTTCTGGATTCTCACCCAGGATCATCTCGCTGAAGTGGGATGACGTGCGCTTTCTCCCGATATGTACAGCATGTCTACCTTTGCTCTTCGCGTGGATTCAAGGATTGTGGTTTCGCTCAAAGCTTTCACAGAGGCTTTCCGCTAAAGGGCATGGTTCCACATTTCCAAACCGTTCTGTTGAGAACAATCCTCGGCTTAAAAATTAAGGCAAGTGCAGGGAAAACAGGTTTTCCCTGGACATGACTAGACATTTGGGGATAGGGATCGGTGTACACGACTCCTGGACTTCCTCTCGGGCTCTTTCCTGTGAGAGGCTCCTTTTAATGCGACGGAACGCGGAATTCTTTCTTTTCCCGACCACGTCAGGGAAAGGATCCCCTCCTCTCGAGCTAGGAGGGGAAACCGAGCTCCTCTGGATGTGGGCAGGACTCTCGTGCTTCCTCTCTAGTGGAGACGGGTATGTCAGGGAACTTCTTGAGTTGCAGCAAGGTTGTGAAGGACCCCTTTGGAAGTTCCAGAGGTTAGGTGTGATTAGCCTCGAGACGCCTCAGCGGAAATGGGCCTCATCTCGCCTGGAGGGGAGAACCTCCTGGATTTTCTCGAGTTGCCGCAGGTGCTCTCGACTTACAACAGAGACCTCAGGGACCCACTCTGGTGACCTCAGGAAAGGCCAGTCCCCATGCGAGGTGCTAGGGGGCCTCTCAGGATTCCTCTCCCATCGATGCCGGGGCCTAAGACTTTGTGTGAAGTCGGGACCGGAACCTGAGGATTCCTCTCCAGTGCTGACATGGATCTTGGCGTACTTCTGGAGTCTCCCAAGTGGCGTCAGTCCTCGGCTCGAGTGGGGTCATGCACGTGCGCTTTCCTCCCGAGTGGTAGCAGCAGTGTCACGCTTCCCTTCTCGTGGATCAAGGAATCTGTGGCTTTCCCTGGAGTCTTTCCCATGAGGCTTTCCCACAGGGCTATTCCACTTGCCATCATGGTGTGAGTCGATCCTCGGCGTGAAAGTCGAACCAGTGCAGGGAAAACAGGAACCTCCTTCCCCACAGTAGGTGGTACACTGTCCCCTTGGGTGGGTATCTCCAGGGCACTCGCGCTGGTGGTTTGCCCGCGGAGGTGCGGGCCTCAGGCTCCATGTGAGAAAAGCCCCAAATGGCATTAGCTGCCATTCCAAACGCTGGCCCCTCAGGTCTCTGGCCGGAGCCTTGGGCTCCAGGCAACTCAAAGCCCTCGGTGTTGGCACTCTGTGACTGCTGTAGTGAAAGGACGCCAAGAGCCCACGGAGGAGTTGCGGAGGGGGCATGGGGGAAACGGAGGCGAGGACAGCGAGGGATCTAGGTGGAGGCGCTGGAGAGAGCGTCTGGTGTCCCGGAATGCCTCGGAGGAGCCAGCGGGGGACAGTCGAGGCCCAGGGACCTGTGGAATGTGAAAAGGCGGGAAATCCCAGAGCAAGGCAGGCTGGGAAAGGGGGCGTTGGTGGCCAATTCAAAGGGACCTTGGGGCGTTTCCTGGGCGGTGAAGCTCCCTTGGCACTGCTGAGGGCCCCTGATTGATCCACCCGGGGTTGATCCCACCCCCCGCTGCGAGGGAGGGCCACAAACCAAAGCGCGCGAACTGCCCGCCCACCCCAACGGGGATCTTGGCGGTCCAGGGCTACAGCCTGTGCCCGGGAAAAGCCCACTCGCTCCACGGGACTCCGTCCAGGGTCTCTGCTTGGAAAGAGGCCAGGGGCGACCCCCACCATCTACCCACCCAAACCCTATTGACGTCAATGGTGGCGGAGACGCCTCCCGTTCTCCAGAGTCCTAAGCTGCTGGGTCCCCGCCCACTCGGCCAGCAGTCTGCAGCGTGCCCGTGTGCCTCTCCCACCATGGCTTCGTCTGGCTCCTCCAGCACCTCAAGCGGTACGTTTGCCCTCGGTCCCTGTGGTCGGATCACATCTCAGGGGATTTGCGGGTGGCCTGGGCAAGGGCTCTCGGCCAATGTGTTGACCCCCCTCCCACCCAAGAACGGCGGGGACCCATCGGCCAGGCCCGGGGTTCCGAGGCGTCAGGTGTGCCCAAAGTTGGAGGGCATGGCATCGTTCGTTCATCTTGCTCCTTTGGCACACACATGGCTTCTCCGTTCTCTTTTCTGGGAAGACAGTGTTGTTTCAGGGTGCGTGCTGCGGGGGGCGGGGGCCGGGGTTGCGGGGTGGTGGGAGCGGGTGCTTTGCTGGGATGAGGCCCTTTATCCTCACATCTTCCTGTGGGAATGGGAGTCGGGGAGCTCTGTGGCCTTGCTGCCTTCAGTGGCTTCCTCTGCACAGGGGCCTAGTGGCTTCTGCCTTTTGTCAGGCATTACGGAGTTTGGGCTTCGCTTTGGTGGCCTTGGCCTTTGCCTTGGCCTGGGCCTTGGCCTTGCCCTTGGCGGTGCCCTTGCCCTTGCCTTGGTCTTGGGCTTGGCCTTGCCCTGCCCTTGAACTTGAACTTGACCTTGACCTTGAACTTGACCTTGACCTTGACTTTGAACTTGAAATTGGCCTTGACCTTGACCTTGAACTTGAACTTGACCTTCACCTTGAACTTGAACTTCAACTTGAACTTGAACTTGACCTTGAACTTGAACTTGACCTTGAACTTGAACTTGACTTTGAACTTGAACTTGAACTTGACGTTGAACTTGAACTTGAACTTGATCTTGACCTTGTACTTGAACTTGAACTTGACCTTGACCTTGAACTTGAACTTGAACCTTGACCTTGACCTTGACCTTGACCTTGAACTTCAACTTGAACTTGAACTTCAACTTGAACTTGAACTTCACCTTGACCTTGAACTTGAACTTCAACTTGAACTTGAACTTCAACTTGAACTTGAACTTGACCTTGACCTTGAACTTGAACTGACCTTGACCTTGAACTTCAACTTGAATTTGACCTTGACCTTGAACTTCAACTTGATCTTGAACCTTGACCTTGACCTTGACCAACAACGGGAGACCTCGAGATTTGCTCAGAGCACCGGAGGTCCAGAAGCAGGGCCCTGTATCTCCCCTTCCCTTTGTGATCATTGCAAAGACATTCCTAGCTGATAGCGGGTGTGCCCCTGAAGAAGCAAGCAGTGGGAGTGTGTTTGACACGACTGTGTGCCTTCCTGGCCTCATCTCCACAAGGGGCCTTTCCTCTCGAATAGGCCCCATGTCCCCTTGGGGAGGGTGTCATGCCTCTTTTCTCCTCACTGCCAAAGGGTGGAGCCAAGCTCGCTCTGTCAGAGGTACAAAAACAGCAATTGAATGGATTTTCAAGCTCTTGCTAGGCTGCACCCTTTCAGGGCCCACTTTACTGAAACAGGTGCTCTGTGGCCCCTGGTTGGATATGCAGGTTCACAAACAGGGTGAGATCCTGTCCAAGCCAAGAATTTTCCTGAAAGACCTAGGCTCACTAGAGCTCTCCTCCAGAGCAAAGGGGATAGAGGAGATGTATGGAGGAGTCTTTGCCTTTCCCTGTGAGTGTGGGGCTACTCCCTACGGCCCCAAGCTCAGGGATAACTGCCTCTAAGAAAGGAATGGCAAGAAGCGCTATTCTTGGAGGTTGGGACAGGGAGTTCGCAGCATGTGGGGAAAGAAAGACTTCTTCGGGGAAGAAGAGGCAACCACCGGGGGTGTGTTTGCAAGCCTCTATTTGGAAGGAACAGGTTTGCTTATACAACTCAAGACTTCCAGATCTGCTCAGAGGACTGAAGTTCCAGAGACAGGGCCATGTATCTCCCCTTCCCTTTGAGATCCTTGCAAAGACATTCCTAGCAGATCATGGGAGTGCCCATGAAGAAGCAAGCAGCGGGAGTGTGCTTGACATCACTGGCTGCCTACCTGGGCTCAGCTTCTCAAGGGGCCTTTCTCTCCTGGTAGGCCCTATGTCCCCTTTGGGAGAGGGTGGTGCCCTCTTCCCTCCACACTGCCAAAGGGTGGAGGTGGAGCAAACTCGTTCTCTCCGAGGTAAAAAAAAAAAAAAGACAAATTGGATGGATTTTTAAGCTCTTGCTATGCTGCACCCCTCCAGGACCCACTCGAGCAAAACAGGTGCCCTGTGGCCCCTAGGTCGGGTATGCAGGTTCACACACCGGGTGTGATCCCGTCAAAGCCAAGAATTTTCCTGACCGACCTAGGCTCACTAGAGCTCTCCTCCAGAGGAAAGGGGACAGAAAAGACGTGTGTGTGGAGGTGGCTCTGCCTTTCCAGGTCCCAATCTCAGGGATAACTGCCCCTAAGAAAGGAACTGCTGCTGCTGCTGCTGCTAAGTTGCTTCAGTCGTGTTCGACTCTGTGGGACGCCATAGACGGTAGCCCACTAGGCTCCCCCGTCCCTGGGATTCTCCAGGCAAGAACAGTAAGTGGGTTGCCATTGCCTTCTCCAATGCATGAAAGTGAAAATGAAAGTGCAGTCGCTCAGTCGCGTCCGACCCTCAGCGACCCCACGGACTGCAGCCTACCAGGCTTCTCCGTCCATAGGATTTTCTGAAAGGAACTGCAAGAAGCGCTTTTCCTGGAGGCTGGGAAAAGGAGTTCGCAGGATGTGGGGAAAGAGATCCTCCTTCGAGGAAGAATAGGCGGCCACTTGTTTTGTGTTGCAAACCTCTATTTGGAAGGAACAGGTTAGCTTATACAAAGGGAGACCTCCAGATCTGCTCAGAGGACCGAAGTTGCAGAGGCAGGTCGGTGTAATTTCCCTTCATTTTGCGATCCTTGCAAAGACATTCCTTGCTGATAGATATTCAGCAAGGGCCTTTGAGACTGTTGTTTTCTTTCCTAGGTTCAAAGATTCCTTCAGTTCCTAATATAGATATCCTAGAAATTATCTGACATCCGTGAAAATCTGATATGTCCTGGTCAAATGCTGTCAGTTATAATTCCAGTTATCATATTAAAACATTTCAAGTCGCAGCAGTGACCAGATTACATTGTCAATTTCTATTTAATCAGGTTTTAACCATGTCTTCTATGATTTCACACTGATGCCTTTGCAGAAATACTGCTACTTCAAGATATATGGAATATACATTTTTTAAGCTTACCGATAATTTGTTTGTTTGTTTGTTTGTCTTCTGGTAAGCTGGTACCAGATGGAATTTAGTCTCCTCTCTAGGTTAAGAGAACAAAGTTTTCTTAGAATGCAATTTTTGATAACAGACTATGGATTTCTTTACCTTTCATTGATTTATAATTGTTTTCATCATCTGTTTTTTTACTTCGGTAAAGTAAATAAGCCTTATTTAAGATTTTGGTACATGTAGGATGGACTAAGCTTTCCCCACTCTTGCAAGTTCCCTTAACCCTTCAGATTCTTCTCGTGGGACAAAGATCTCACTTTCCTCCAGAGGGACAATCCAAGCTTTTTATTAGTTGATCTGCCCCTGACATCAGAGTCAATTTGAGCATGAGTTGGCCTATAATTTAGGCATGAAACTATGACTACATAAAGAAAAGGTGACTTTATGATTCAGGGATGGCCATGATATGCCTTGCACTTCAGAGAAAATGGGTTAAAATGATTTTTTTTTTCTTCAAAACTGCACAGCCAGTTCTTTCAGCATATGCAATTGAAAACATCTAGTCATTAGGTCAGTTTTCATTCCAATCCCAAAGAAAGGCAATGACAAAGAATATTCAAGCTGCTGCACAATTGCACTCATCTCACACACTAGTAAAGTAATGCTCAAAATTCTCCAAGTTCACATGAACTGTGAACTTCCAAATGTTCAAGAGGGATTTAAAACATGCAGAGAAACCAGAGATCAAACTGCCAACATCCACTGGATCATTGAAAAAGCAAGAGAGTTCAAGAAAAAAAAGACATCTATTTCTGCTTTATTGACTATGCCAAAGCCTTTGACTGTGTGGATCACAATAAACTGGGAAAAATTCTGAAAGAGATGGGAATACCAGACCACCTGACCTGTCTCTTGAGAAACCTGTATGCAGGTCAGGAAGAAACAGTTCGAACTGGACATGGAACAACAGACTGGTTCTAAATAGGAAAAGGAATATGTCAAGGCAGTGTATTGTCACCCTGCTTATTTAACTTATATGCAGAGTACATCATGAGATACACTGGGCTGGAGGAAGCACACGCTGGAATCCAGATTGCTGGGAGAAATATCAATAATCTCAGATATGCAGATGACACCACCCTTATGGCAGAAAGTGAAGAAGAACTAAAGAGTCTCCTGATGAAAGTGAAAGAGGAGAGTGAAAAAGTTAGCTTAAAGCTCAGCATTCAGAAAACTAAAATCATTGCATCCAGTCTCATCACTTCATGGCAAATAGATGGGAAAACATTGGAAACAGCAGCAGACTATTTTGGGGGGCTTGGAAATCACTGCAGGTGATGGCTGCCTCCATGAACTTAAAACATATTTATGACTTGGAAGAAAAGTGATGACCAAACTAGACAGCATATTAAAAAGCCGAGACGTTGCTTTGCCAACAAAGATCCATCCAGTCAAGGCTATGGTTTTTCCATATGTCATGGATGGATATGAAAGATGTACTATAAAGAAAGTGACAGCTGAAAATTGGATGCTTTTGAACTGTGGTGTTGGAGAAGATGCTTGTAGGTCGCTTAGACTACAAGGAGACGCAACCACTCCATCCTAAAGGAAATCAGGTCTGAATATAGATTGGAAGGACTAATACTGAACCTGAAACTCCAATACTTTGGCCACTTGATGTGAAGAGCTGACTCACTTGGAAGTTGCTTTGATTTGCCTGTGAGTGTGGGAGCCCTCCCTGGGCAAAGGGCCTCAGGGGTCATTGCCACTGAATCACGACCTCCAAGCAAGCGCATTCCAGCTGTGTGACATTCAGGAAGCAGGAGACTGGGAAAACTATCTTCCTTAGAGGAAGGAAAGTCATCCACAGAGAGTGTGTTTTCAGACCTCTCTTTGCAGCAAGTGTTTTGCTTCTCAGACATCAGAGCTGCAGGCTTGCTCTGAGGGCCTCAATTGCAGAGTCAGGGCTGTGTGTCTCACTGCACTTTCCAAGCATTGCAGACACATTCCTAGGTTGGAGCAGTGCTTCCCATGAGAAAGAAGCCTCGGGAGTGTGTCTGAGCGGGCTGAGTGCCATGCTAGGGTCACCTAGTCGAGGGCACCTTGCACATCCAATGGGCCCCAGGCGAGTAGCTATGGACCGGCCCTTCGGTTGAGATATCCCAAAGCAGGGAACAAAGCTAGCTCTGTCCGAAGGAGGAAAACAGCAATGGGATGGATTTTCAAGCAGTTGCTAAGTCACACCACGTTAGGGCTCCCCGGGAAAGAAATGCGAATTTTGGCCTCTAGGCCCAGTATCCAGATGTGTGCACAGGATATTTTCCCCACAGGATCCAAGAATGTTCCAGACAGACCTAAGCTCACTAGCTCTCTCCTGCAGAGGAAATGAAATATTGTTGCTGAACCACGAAAAGTTGCTGGGATTCTTGGCTTATGGAGGAGAAGAATTCAATCCAGGGCCCAAGACGAGGCTTGATTGCTCAGAGCTTTTGTGCAATAGAGTTTTATTAAAGGATAAAGGAGATAGAGAAAGCTTCTGACAGAGACATCACAAGGGGCAGAAAGCGTACCCCCTTGCTAGTGTTAGTAATGGAGTTATATACTCTCCAATAAGTTATGACAACGAACAAAAGAATGTCTGGAGGTTGTAAAGACTCACTAGACCTACTCCCATAATTGACATTTTAAGATAACAGGATTAGCCAGAAGGTTTTTTCCAGAGACCGTCCTCAAGAAGGATGCATGATTGTTATATAATCCTAAGGAATGTAGAGGGGAAAACAGTTTGTCCTTTCTTCCTCCTTGAGAATTCTAGACCCCTCTCTCCTTGGGGACCCTTGAACTTCTTAGAAACCTGCCTTGGCAATGACTCTCTCAGAAACATGATTGAACAGCCGTTTGGAGCTTCCTTTGACTTTCCCTGGGAGGGAGGGAGCCCTCCCTGAGCACAGGGCCTCAGGGGCCATGGCCAATGAAAAAGAATCTCCCAGCAAGTGCTTTTCAGCCCTGTGTGACTCTCAGCCCACAGGAGGCTGAGAAAACTCTCTTCCTTGGAGGAAGGAAAGGCAGCCCAAGAGTGTGTTTTCAGGCCTGTATCTTGCAGCAAGTGTTTGGCTTGTTAGACAGAAGACCTGCAGGCCTGTTCCAACAGACTCAATTCCAGAATCAGGGCCTTGTGTCTCCCTGCAGTTTCCTGGCCTTGCAAACACATTCCTAGGTGAGAGCAGTCCTGCCCATGGGGACTGCTGCGGGAGTGTGTCTGAGGGGGCCAGGTGTCATGCTGGGGTCACCTGGTCGAGGGCACCTTGCACCTCCAATGGACCCCAGGCAAGGAGTTGCAGGCCACCACCTTGCTTCTGAAATCCCAAAATGGGGAGCAAAGCTCGCTCTGTCAGAGGGAAGAAAACAGCAACAGGATGGATTTTCAAGCAGTTGCTAGGCTGTACTGCGTTAGGGCTCCAAGGAAGGAAAATGCGAATTTTAGCCCCTACGACTGGTATCCAGGTGGGCTCCCAGGATGATTTCCCCGCAGGATCCAAGAACGTTCCAGACAGACCTGGGCTCACTAGCTCCCTCCTGCAGAGGAAACATGAGAGAACAGCTGTTTGGAGGTTGCTTTGACTTCCCCTGGGAGGGTAGGATCCCTCCCTGGGTGCAGGGCCTCAGGGGCCATTGCCGCTGAGAAATGCCCTCTAAGCCAGACCTTTGCAGCCTTGTATGACTCAGCACGGAGGAGACTGGAAAAGCTCTCTTCCTTGGAGGAAGGAAAGGCAGCCCCAGAGAGTGTGTTTTCACACCTGTATCTTGCAGCAAGTGTTTGGCGTCTCAGACGTCAGACCTCCAGGCCTGCTCCAACGGCCTCAGTTCCAGAGTCAGGGCCGTGTGTCTCCCTGCATTTTCTGAGCCTTGGGAACACATTCCTAGGTCAGAACAGTCCTGCCCATGGGGAAGGAGGCTGCGGGAGTGTGTCTGAGGGGGTCGGGTGCCATGCTGGGGTCCAAAAGACCCGGTACCTCCAATAGACCCCAGGACAACAGCGGTGGGGCTCCCCCTGGCTTCCGAAATGCCAAAGCGAGAAGCAAAGCTAGCTCTATCAGAAGGAAGAAAATAGCAATGGCATGGATGTTCAGGCTGTTGCTGGGCCGCACCACTTCAGGGTCCCCCCCGAGAGGAACAGGCGCCCTGTGGCCCCTAGGTCCGATATGCAGGTTAACACACAGGGTGTGTCCCCATAGGAGCCAAGAATTTTCCTGACAGACCTAGGCTCACTAGAGCTCTCCCACCGGGCAAAAGGGGTAGAACAGACTGTGGATGTGACTCTGCCTTTCCCAGCGAGCATGGGGCCCTCCCTACGGCCCCGGGCTCCAGGGAAAATTGTCCCTGAAAAATGACCTCCAAGAAGCGCTTTTCCAGCAGGCTGGGATGCAGAGTTCACAGGATGCGGGGAAAGTGATCGTCCTTCAGGGAAGAAGAGGCAGCCACCCAGTGTGTGTTTGCAAGCCTGTATTTGGAAGAAACTGGTTAGCTCCTTCAAGGGGAGACCTCCAGGTCTGCTCAGAGGACCGAAATTCCAGAGGCAGCACCATGCATCTCCCCTGTCCTTTCTGAGCCTTGGAAAGACATTTCTAGCTTATAGCGGTATTGCTCATGAAGAAGCAGGATGCAGGAATGTGTCAGACATGACTGGGTGCCTTCCTGGGTTCAGCTCCGTGAGGGGCATTTCCACTCAAAGTAGGTCCCATGCCTCCTTGGGGAGGAAGTGGGGCCCGCTTGCCTCCAAATTGCCAAAGGCTGGAACAAAGCTAGTTCTATCAGAGGTAAGAAAAGAGCAATTGGATGGATGTGGAAGCTGTTGCTGGGCCGCACTGCTTCAGGCCCCCCACCCCTCCGCCCCCGAGAGAAACAGGCGCCCTGTGGCCCCTAGGTCCTGGATGCAGTTTCACACATAGAATGTGTCCCCATAGGAGCCAAGAATTTTCCTGACAGACCTAGGCTCACTAGAGCTCTCCTACAGAGCAAAGGGGATGGGACAGATGTGTGGCTGTGGCTCTGCCTTTCCCTGGGAGTGTGGAGCCGCTCCCTATGGCCCCGGGCTCCAGGGGAAATTGCCCCTGAATAATGACCTCCAAGAAGCGCTTTTCCAACTGGCTGAGACATGGAGTTCTCAGGATGCAGGGAAAGCGAGTGTCCTTCGGGGAAGCAAAGGCAGTCACCTGTTATCATGACTTACTAGAATAGTAGGTACCTTCTCCGGTTGGGCAGAGGCCTTCCCTACCTGATCTGAAAAAGAAAATGAAGTAGCTCGCTGATTTGAGAAATAATTCCCAGACTTGGGTTTCCAACCAGTATAGAATCCGACAATGGCCCTGTCTTTGTAGCCGCGTTAATTAACAGGTATGTGAAGCTCTAAATATCAGTGGAAATTACATACAGCATATAGGCCCCAGTGTTCTGGAATGGTGGAAAGAAACAACCAAACTCTTGAAGAGACACTTTCAAAATGGATCATAGAGACTGACTGTACATGGATGGGCTTGCTTCCGGCAGACTTACTCATATTACGGGTAACCGCACGTTCCCACAGTTGTTGTCCTTATGAAATTTTCTATGGGAGACCCCCTGCCACAGTGAGGCAGGTGTTAGCAGATTTACCACAAGTAAGGGGGTGGGATTTCACAGCAGATGGAACAATTAGGTAAGGTAATAAATCAGGTAACTAAGTTTGTATAAAAAAGAATCTCATTCCCCCTTGAGGAACAGATTCATGAATTTGTGCTCAGTGATCAGGTGTGGCTCAATGACTGGAAACACAATTCCTTGGCCTGACATTGGAAAGGTCCTTATACTGTTGTTTTAGCCACAATTCTGAAAGAGATGGGAATACCAGACCACCTAACCTGCCTCTTGAGAAATCTGGATGAAGGTCAGGAAGCAACAGTTAGAGCAGGACATGGAACAACAGACTGGTTCCAAAAAGGAAAAGGAGTATGTCAAGGCTGTATATTGTCACCCTGTTTATTTAACTTATATGCAGAGTACATCATGAAACATGCTGGGATGGAAGATACATGAGCTGGAATGAAGATTGCCGGTAGAAATATCAATAAACTTAGATATGCAGATGACACCACCATTATGGCAGAACGTGAAGAGGAACGGGTATGTCGGGGAACTTCTTGAGTTGCAGCAAGGGTGTGAAGGACCCTTTGGAAGTTCCAGAGGTTAGGTGTGGTTAGTCTCGAGATGCCTCAGCAGAAATGGGCCTCATGTCGCCTGGAAAAGAGAGGCTCCTGGATATTCCCAAGTTTCAACAGGTGCTCTCGAGTTACCATGGGGACTTCAGGGACCCGCTCTGGCGGCCGCAGGAAATGCCAGTCATCATGCGTGTTGCTAGGGGCCTCTTGTGATTCCTCTCCCGTCGATGCCGGGGCCTAAGACCTTGTGTGGAGTCGGGGCCGGGAGCTGAGGATTCCTCTCCAGTGCTGACATGGATTTTGGGGTACTTCTGGAGTCTCCACAAGGGAGTCAGGCCTCGTCTCGAGTGGGGGCATGAGCGTGCCCTTTCCTCCCATGCTGTAGCAGCAGTGTCACGCTTCCCCTTGCGTGGACCAAGGGATCTGTGGCTTTCCCTCGAGTCTTTCCCACGAGGCTTTCCCACAGGGCTGTCCCACGTGTCACGGTGGTGTGAGTCGATCCTCGGCATGAAAGCCGAGGCAGTGCAGGGAAAACAGGTTCCTGTGGAATGGACTGAGACATCTGGGGGCGTCTTGGAATGGTGCACGACCCTGCAGTTCCTCTCCCCTTTCCTTTCGAGAGCGCCTCCTCTTGAGATGCGATGGGAATGCCGGGAATTCTTTCCCGACCAAGCAGGGAAAGGATCCCTCCTCTCGAGCTACTTGCCGGAAACGGAGCTCCTCTGGATGTGGCCGGGACCCTCGTGCTTCCTCTTGAGTGGAGACGGGTATGCCAGGGAACTTCTTGAGTTGCAGCATGACTGTGAAAGACTCTTTGGAAGTTCCAGAGGTCACGTGTGATTAGCCTCCAGACACCTCAGGGGAAAAGGGCCTCATCTCGCCTGCAGGGGAGAACCTCCTGGATTTTACCGAGTTGCGGCAGGTGCTCTCGACTTACGACGGGGACCTCATGGACCCGCTCTGGTGACCTCAGGAAAGGCCAGTCCCCATGCGAGTTGCTAGAGGGCCTGTCGCTATTCCTCTCCCGTTGATGCCAGGGCCTAAGACCTTGTGTGGAGTCGGGGCTGGAACCTGAGGATTCCTCTCCAGGGCTGACATGCATCTTGGGGTACTTCTGGAGTCTCCCCAGGGGAGTCAGTCCTAGTTCGAGTGGGGGCATGCACGTGCGCTTTCCTCCCGTGCTGTAGCAGCAGTGTCACGCTTCCCTTCGCGTGGATCAAGGGATCTGTGGCTTTCCCTCGAGGCTTTCCCACGAGGCTTTCCCACAGGGCTCTCCCACGTACCACCGTGGTGTGAGTCGATCCTCGGCGTGAAAGTCGAAGCAGTGCAGGGAAAACAGGATCCTCTGCAATGGACTGAGACATCTGGGGCACTCTTGGAATGGTGGCACTACCCATGAGTTCCTCTCGCCTTTCCTGTGCAGCGCGCCTCCTCTTGAGATGCATCGGAAACGTCGGGAATTCTTTCCCGAGGAAGCAGGGAAGGATCCCTCATCTCGAGTTTGGAGGCGGAAACGGAGCTCCTCTGGAGTGGCCGGACCCTCGTGCTTCCTCTGGAGTGGAGACCGGTATGTCGGGGAACTTCTTGAGTTGTAGCAAGGGTGTGTAGGACCCTTTGGAAGTTCCAGAGTTTAGGTGTGATTACTCTCGAGACGCCGCAGAGAAAATGGGCCTCATCTCGACTGGAGCAGAGAACCTCCTGGATTTTCTCGAGTTGAGGCAGGTGCTCTCGGCTTACGACCGTGACCTCAGGGACAGTGAAGCAGATGTGTCACGCTTCCCGTCGCGGGGATCAAGGGATCTGTGGCTTTCCCTCGAGGCTTTCCCACGAGGCTTTCCACAGGGCTGTCCCACGTGCCACCATGGTGTGAGTGGATCCTCGGCGTGAAAGTCGAGGCAGTGCAGTGAAAACAGGTTCCTCTGAAATGGACTGAGACATCTGGGGGACTCTTGGAATGGTGGCACGACCCTGGAGTTCCTCTCGTCTTTCCTATTGAGAGCCCTTGCTCTTGAGATGCCACGGGAATGCCGAAAAATCTTTCCTGACTAAGCAGGATAGGATCCTTCATCTCGAGCTGCCAGGCGGAAACGGGGTTCCTCTGAATGTGGGCGGGACCCTCGTGCTTCCTCTCGTGTGGAGACGGGTATGTCGGGGAACTTCTTGAGTTGAAGCAAGGACCCTTTTGAATTTCCAGAGTTTAGGTGTGATGAGCCTCCAGACACCTCAGAGGAAATGGGCCTCATCTCGCCTGGAGGGGAGAACCTCCTGGATTTTCTAGAGTTGGGCAGGGACTCTCGAGTTACGACGGGGAACTCAGGGACCCGCTCTGGTGGCCTCAGGAAAGGCCAGTGCCCATGGGAGTTGCAAGAGGGCCTTTCGGGACTACTCTCCCGTCGATGTCGGGGCCTAAGACCTTGTGTGGAGTCGGGGCTGGAAGCTGAGGATTCCTCTCCAGTGCTACCATGGATCTTGGCGTACTTCTGGAGTCTCCCCTGGGGAGTCAGTGCTCATCTCGTGTGGGGGCATGCACGTGAGCTTTCCTCACGAACTGTAGCAGCAGTGTCACACTTCCCGTCGCATGGATCAAGGGATCTGTGGCTTTCCCTCGACGCTTTACCAAGAGGGTTTCCCACAGGTCTGTCCCACGTTCCACCGTGGTGTGAGTCGATCCTCGGCGTGAAAGTCGAGGCAGTGCAGGGAAAACAGGTTTCCCTGGAATGGACTGAGACATCTGGGGAACGCTGGGAATGGTGGCACGACCCTGGAGTTCCTCTCGCCTTTACTGTGTAGATCGCCTCCTCTTGAGATGCGATGTGAATGCCGGGATTTCTTTCCCGACCACGCAGGGAAATAATCCCTCCTCTCGAGCTAGGAGGCGGAAACGGGGCTCCTCTGGATGTGGGAGGGACTCTCGTGCTTCCTCTCGAGTGGAGACGGGTATGTCGGGGAACTTCTTGAGTTGCAGAAAGGGTGTGAAGGACCCTTTGTAAGTTCCAGAGGTTAGGTGTGATTAGCCTCGAGACGCCTCAGCGGAAATGGGCCTCATCTCCCCTGGAGGGGAAAGCCTCCTGGATTTTCTCGAGTTGCGGCAGGTGCTCTCGACTTACGAAGGGGACCTCAGGGACCCGCTCTGGTGGCCTCAGGAAAGGCCAGTCCCCATGCGAGTTGCTCGGTGGCCCCTCGGGTTTCCTCTCCCGACGATGCCGGGGCCTAAACCTTCTGTGGAGTCGGTGCCGAAACCTGAGGATTCCTCTCCAGTGCTGACATGGATCTTGGGGTACTTCTGGAGTCTCCCCAGGGGAGTCAGTCCTCGTCTCGAGTGGGGGCATGCACGTGCGCTTTCCTCCCGAGCTGCAGCAGCATTGTCACGGTTCCCTTCGCGTGGATCAAGGGAACTGTGGCTTTCCCTCGAGGCTTTCCCACGAGGCTTTCCCTCGAGGCTTTCCCACAGGGCTCTCCCACGTGCCACCGTGGTGTGACTCTATCCTCGGCTTGAAAGTCGAGGCAGTGCAGGGTAAACAGGTTTCCCTGGAATGGACTGAGACATCCGGGGCTTTCAGGGAATGGTGGCACAACCTGGAGTTCCTCTCACCTTTACTGTTTAGAGCCCCTCCTCTTGAGATGCGACGGGAACGCCGGGAATTCTTTCCGGACACGCAGGGAAAGGATCCCTCCTCTCGAGCTAGGAGGCGGAAACACGGCTCATCTGAATGTGAGCTGGACTCTCGTGCTTCCTCTCGAGTGGAGACGGGTATGTCGGGGAACTTCTTGAGTTGAAGCAAAGGTGTGAAGGACCCTTTCGAAGTTCCAGAGTTTAGGTGTGATTAGACTCGAGACATCTCAGCGGAAAAGGGCCTCATCTCGCCTGGAGGGGAGAACCTCCTGGATATTCTCGAGTTGCGGCAGGTGCTCTCGACTTAGGACGGGGACCTCAGGGACCCGCTCTGGTGGCCTCAGGAAAGGCCAGTACCCATGCGAGTTGCTCAGAGGCCTTTCGGAATTCCTCTCCCATCGATGCCAGGCCCTAAGACCTTGTGTCGTGTCGGTGCCGGAACCTGAGGATTCCTCTCCAGTGCTGACATGGATCTTGGGGTACTTCTGGAGTCTCCCCAGGGGAGTCAGTCCTCGTCTCGAGTGGGGGCTTGCACGTGTGCTTTCCTCCAGAGCTGTAGCAGCAGTGTCACGCTTCCCTTCGTGTGGATCAAGGGATCAGTGGCTTTCCCTCGAGCGTTTCCCACGAGGCTTTCCACGAGGCTTTCCCACAGGGCTTTCCCTCGTGCAACCGTGGTGTGAGTCGATCCTCGGCTTGAAAGTGGAGGCAGTGCCAGGAAAACAGGTTTCCCTGGAATGGACTGAGACATATGGGGGACTCTGGGAATGGTGGCATGACCCTGGAGTTCCTCTCGCCTTTCCTGTGGAGAGCGCCTCCTCTTGAGATGCGATGGGAATGCAAGGAATTCTTTCCCGACCATGCACTGAAAGGATCCCTCCTCTCGAGCTATGAGGCAGAAAAGGGGCTCCACTGGATATGGGCGGGATTCTTGTGCTTCCTCTCAAGTGGAGACGGGTATGTCGGGGAACTTCTTGAGTTGAAGCAAGGGTGTGAAGGACTCTTTGGAAGTTCGAAAGTTTAGGTGTGATTAGCCTCGTGACGCCTTAGCGGAAATGGGCCTCAGCTCACCTGGAGGGGAGAACCTCCTGGATATTCTCGAGTTGCGGCAGGTGCTCTCGACTTACGACCTGGACCTCAAGGACCCGCTTTGGTGGCCTGAGGAAAGGCCAGTCCCCATGCGAGTTGCTCGGGGTCTTCTCGGGATTCCTCTCCTGTCGATGTCGGGGCCTAAGACCTTGTGTGCAGTCGGTACCGGAACCTGAGGATTCCTTTCCAGTGCTGACATGGATCTTGGGCTACCTCTGGATTCTCCCCAGGGGATTCAGGCCTCGTCTCGAGTGGGGGCATGAGCGTGCCCTTTCCTCCCATGCTGTAGCAGCAGTGTCACGCTTCTGCTTGCGTGGACCAAGGGATCTGTGACTTTCCCTCGAGTCTTTCCCACGAGGCTCTCCACAGGGCTGTCCCACGTGTCTCGGTGGTGTGAGTCAATCCTCGGCGTGAAAGCCGAGGCAGTGCAGGGAAAACAGGTTCCTATGGAATGGACTGAGACATCTGGGGGAGTCTTGGAATGGTGGCACGACCCTGCAGTTCCTCTCCCCTTTCCTTTGGAGAGCGCCTCCTCTTGAGATGCGATGGGAATGCCGGGAATTCTTTCCCGACCAAGTAGGGAAAGGATCCCTCATCTCGAGCTACGAGCCGGAAACGCAGCTCCTCTGGATGTGGCCGGGACCCTCGTGCTTCCTCTTGAGTGGAGACGGGTATGTCGGGGAACTTCTTGAGTTGCAGCATGACTGTGAAAGACTCTTTAGAAGTTCCAGAGTTCACGTGTGATTAGCCTCGAGACACCTCAGTGGAAACGGGCCTCATCTCGCCTGCAGGGGAGAACCTCCTGGATTTTCTCGAGTTGCGGCAGGTGCTCTCGAGTTACGACGGAGACCTCAGGGACCCGCTCTGGTGACCTCAGGAAAGGCCAGTCCCCATGCGAGGTACTAGGGGGCCTCTCAGGATTCCTCTCCCGTCGATGCCGGGGCCTAAGACCTTGTGTGGAGTCGGGACCGGAACCTGAGGATTCCTCTCCAGTGCTGACATGGATCTTGGCGTACTTCTGGAGTCTCCCAAGCTTGCGTCAGTCCTCGGCTCGAGTGGGGTCATGCACGTGCGCTTTCCTCCCGAGCGGTAGCAGCAGTGTCACGCTTCCCTTCTCGTGGATCAAGGAATCTGTGGCTTTCCCTGGAGTCTTTCCCATGAGGCTTTCCCACAGGGCTATTCCACTTGCCACCATGGTGTGAGTCGATCCTCGGCGTGAAAGTCGAACCAGTGCAGGGAAAACAGGAACCTCCTTCCCCACAGTAGGGGATACACTGTCCCCTTGGGCGGGTGTCTCCAGAGCACTCGCGCTGGGGGGTTGCCCGCGGAGGTGCGGGCCTCAGGCTCCACGTGAGAAAAGCCCCAAATGGCATTAGCTGCCAGTCCAGACGCTGGCCCCTCAGGTCTCTGGCCGGAGCCTTGGGCTCCAGGCAACTCAAAGCCCTCGGCGGTGGCACTCTGGGACTGCTGTAGGGAAAGGATGCCAAGAGCCCATGGAGAAGTTGGGGAGGGGGCATGGGGGAAACGGAGGCGAGGACAGCGAGGCATCTAGGTGGAAGCGCTGGAGAGAGCGTCTGGTGTCCCGGAATGCCTCGGAGGAGCCAGCGGGGGACAGTCGAGGCCCAGGGACCTGTGGAATGTGAAAAGGCGGGAAATCCCAGAGCAAGGCAGGCTGGGAAAGGGGGCGTTGGTGGCCAATTCAAAGGGACCTTGGGGCGTTTCCTGGGCGGTGAGCTCCCTTGGCACTGCTGAGGGCCCCTGATTGATCCACCCGGGGTTGATCCCACCCCCCGCTGCGAGGGAGGGCCACAAACCAAAGCGCGCGAACTGCCCGCCCACCCCAACGGGGATCTTGGCGGTCCAGGGCTCAGCCGTGCCCGGGAAAAGCCCACTCGCTCCACGGGACTCCGTCCAGGGTCTCTGCTTGGAAAGAGGCCAGGGGCGACCCCCACCATCTACCCACCCAAACCCTATTGACGTCAATGGTGGCGGAGACGCCTCCCGTTCTCCAGAGTCCTAAGCTGCTGGGTCCCCGCCCACTCGGCCAGCAGTCTGCAGCGTGCCCGTGTGCCTCTCCCACCATGGCTTGGTTCGGCTCCTCCAGCACCTCAAGCGGTACGTTTGCCCTCGGTCCCTGTGGTCGGATCACATCTCAGGGGATTTGCGGGTGGCCTGGGCAAGGGCTCTCGGCCAATGTGTTGACCCCCCTCCCACCCGAGAACGGCTGGGACCCATCGGCCAGGCCCGGGGTTCCGAGGCGTCAGGTGTGCCCAAATTCGGAGGGCGTGGCATCGTTCGTTCATCTTGCTCCTTTGGCACACACATGGCTTCTCCGTTCTCTTTTCTGGGAAGACAGTGTTGTTTCAGGGGGCGTGCTGCGGGGGGCGGGGGCCGGGGTTGCGGGGTGGTGGGAGCAGGTGCTGTGCTGGGATGAGGCCCTTTATCCTCACATCTTCCTGTGGGAATGGGAGTCGGGGAGCTCTGTGGCCTTGCTGCCTTCAGTGGCTTCCTCTGCACAGGGGCCTAGTGGCTTCTGCCTTTTGTCAGGCGTTACGGGGTTTGGGCTTCGCTTTGGTGGCCTTGGCCTTTGCCTTGGCCTGGGCCTTGCCCTTGCCCTTGCCCTTGCCTTGGTCTTGGTCTTGGCCTTGCCCTGCCCTTGAAGTTGAACTTGACCTTGACCTTGACTTGACCTTGACCTTGACTTTGAACTTGAAATTGGCCTTGACCTTGAACTTGACCTTGACCTTGAACTTTAACTTCAACTTGAACTTGACCTTGACCTTGACCTTGAACTTGACTTTGAACTTGAACTTGAACTTGACGTTGAACTTGAACTTGACCTTGACCTTGACCTTGAACTTGACTTGACCTTGAGCTTGAACTTGACCTTGACCTTGATCTTCAACTTGAACTTTACCTTGACCTTGAACTTCAACTTGAACTTGACCTTGACCTTGAACTTGAATTTGAACTTGAACTTGACCTTGAACTTGACCTTGACCTTGACTTTGAACTTGACCTTGACTTTGAACTTCAACTTGAACTTGACCTTGAACTTGAACTTGACCTTGACCTTGACCAACAACGGGAGACCTCGAGATTTGCTCAGAGCACCGGAGGTCCAGAAGCAGGTCCCTGTATCTCCCCTTCCCTTTGTGATCATTGCAAAGACATTCCTAGCTGATAGCGGGAGTGCCCCTGAAGAAGCAAGCAGTGGGAGTGTGTTTGACACGACTGTGTGCCTTCCTGGCCTCATCTCCACAAGGGGCCTTTCCTCTCGAATAGGCCCCATGTCCCCTTGGGGAGGGTGTCATGCCTCTTTTCTCCTCACTGCCAAAGGGTGGAGCCAAGCTCGCTCTGTCAGAGGTACAAAAACAGCAATTGAATGGATTTTCAAGCTCTTGCTAGGCTGCACCCTTTCAGGGCCCACTTTACTGAAACAGGTGCTCTGTGGCCCCTGGTTGGGTATGCAGGTTCACAAACAGGGTGAGATCCTGTCCAAGCCAAGAATTTTCCTGAAAGACCTAGGCTCACTAGAGCTCTCCTCCAGAGCAAAGGGGATAGAGGAGATGTATGGAGGAGTCTTTGCCTTTCCCTGTGAGTGTGGGGCTACTCCCTACGGCCCCAAGCTCAGGGATAACTGCCTCTAAGAAAGGAATGGCAAGAAGCGCTATTCTTGGAGGTTGGGACAGGGAGTTCGCAGCATGTGGGGAAAGAAAGACTTCTTCGGGGAAGAAGAGGCAACCACCGGGGGTGTGTTTGCAAGCCTCTATTTGGAAGGAACAGGTTTGCTTATACAACTCAAGACCTCCAGATCTGCTCAGAGGACTGAAGTTCCAGAGACAGGGCCATGTATCTCCCCTTCCCTTTGAGATCCTTGCAAAGACATTCCTAGCAGATCGTGGGAGTGCCCATGAAGAAGCAAGCAGCGGGAGTGTGCTTGACATCACTGGCTGCCTACCTGGGCTCAGCTCCTCAAGGGGCCTTTCTCTCCTGGTAGGCCCTATGTCCCCTTTGGGAGAGGGTGGTGCCCTCTTCCCTCCACACTGCCAAAGGGTGGAGGTGGAGCAAACTCGTTCTCTCCGAGGTTAAAAAAAAAGACAAATTGGATGGATTTTTAAGCTCTTGCTATGCTGCACCCCTCCAGGACCCACTCGAGCAAAACAGGTGCCCTGTGGCCCCTAGGTCGGGTATGCAGGTTCACACACCGGGTGTGATCCCGTCAAAGCCAAGAATTTTCCTGACAGACCTAGGCTCACTAGAGCTCTCCTCCAGAGGAAAGGGGACAGAAAAAGACGTGTGTGTGGAGGTGGCTCTGCCTTTCCAGGTCCCAATCTCAGGGATAACTGCCCCTAAGAAAGGAACTGCTGCTGCTGCTGCTGCTAAGTTGCTTCAGTCGTGTTCGACTCTGTGCGACGCCATAGACGGTAGCCCACTAGGCTCCCCCGTCCCTGGGATTCTCCAGGCAAGAACAGTAAGTGGGTTGCCATTGCCTTCTCCAATGCATGAAAGTGAAAATGAAAGTGCAGTCGCTCACGTCGTGTCCGACCCTCAGCGACCCCACGGACTGCAGCCTACCAGGCTTCTCCGTCCATAGGATTTTCTGAAAGGAACTGCAA
Organism: Capra hircus; assembly: GCF_001704415.2. Classification (NCBI taxonomy): domain Eukaryota; kingdom Metazoa; phylum Chordata; class Mammalia; order Artiodactyla; family Bovidae; genus Capra; species Capra hircus. The sequence continues at coordinate 20,570 of NW_017191001.1, forward strand.
GACGCGCTTTTCCTGGAGGCTGGGAAAGGGAGTTCGCAGGATGTGGGGAAAGAGATCCTCCTTCGAGGAAGAATAGGCGGCCACTTGTTTTGTGTTGCAAACCTCTATTTGGAAGGAAACAGGTTAGCTTATACAAAGGGAGACCTCCAGATCTGCTCAGAGGACCGAAGGTGCAGAGGCAGGTCGGTGTATTTTCCCTTCATTTTGCGATCCTTGCAAAGACATTCCTTGCTGATAGATATTCAGCAAGGGCCTTTGAGACTGTTGTTTTCTTTCCTAGGTTCAAAGATTCCTTCAGTTCCTAATATAGATATCCTAGAAATTATCTGACATCCGTGAAAATCTGAATATGTCCTGGTCAAATGCTGTCAGTTTATAATTCCAGTTATCATATGAAAGCATTTCAAGTCGCAGCAGTGACCAGATTACATTGTCAATTTCTATTTAATCAGGTTTTAACCATGTCTTCTATGATTTCACACTGATGCCTTTACAGAAATACTGCTACTTCAAGATATATGGAATATACATTTTTTAAGCTTAACCGATAATTTGTTTGTTTGTTTGTTTGTCTTCTGGTAAGCTGGTACCAGATGGAATTTAGTCTCCTCTCTAGGTTAAGAGAACAAAGTTTTCTTAGAATGCAATTTTTGATAACAGACTATGAGTTTCTTTACCTTTCATTGATTTATAATTGTTTTCATCATCTGTTTGTTTACTTCGGTAAAGCAAATAAGCCTTATTTAAGATTTTGGTACATGTAGGATGGACTAAGCTTTCCCCACTCTTGCAAGTTCCCTTAACCCTTCAGATTCTTCTCGTGGGACAAAGATCTCACTTTCCTCCAGAGGGACAATCCAAGCTTTTTATTAGTTGATCTGCCCCTGACATCAGAGTCAATTTGAGCATGAGTTGGCCTATAATTTAGGCATGAAACTATAACTACATAAAGAAAAGGTGACTTTATGATTCAGGGATGGCCATGATATGCCTTGCACTTCAGAGAAAAATGGGTTAAAATGATTTTTTTTTCTTCAAAACTGCTGCACAGCCAGTTCTTTCAGCATATGCAATTGAAAACATCTAGTCATTAGGTCAGTTTTCATTCCAATCCCAAAAGAAAGGCAATGACAAAGAATAATTCAAGCTGCTGCCAGTCAATGCCACTCA
>NW_017191002.1:0-10995 GCF_001704415.2 Capra hircus
CGTGGTCGGAAAAGAATTCCCGGCGCTTCCCGTCATATCTCAAGAGAGGCGCTCTCCACAGAAAGGCGAGAGGAACTCCAGGGTCGTGCACCATTCCAGAGCCCAGATGTCTCAGTCCATTCCAGGGAAACCTGTTTTCCCTGCACTGCCTCGACTTTCAAGCGAGGATCGACTCACACCACGGTGGCACGTGGGACAGCCCTGTGGGAAAGCCTCGTGGAAAGCTCGTGGGAAAAGCCTCGGAAAGCCACAGATCCCTTGATCCGCGAAGGGAAGCGTGACACTGCTGCTACAGCTCGAGAGGAAAGCGCACCTGGATGCCCCACTCGAGATGAGGACTGACTCCCTGGGAGACTCCAGAAGTTCCCCAAGATATATGTCAGCACTGGAGAGGAATCCTCAGGTTCCGGCACCGACTCCACACAAGGTCTTAGGCCCCGGCATCGAAGGGAGGAATCCCGAGCGGCCCCCTGCAACTCGCATGGGGACTGGGCTTTCCTGAGGCCACCAGAGCGGGTCCCTGAGGTCCCCGTCGTAAGTCGAGAACACCTACCGCAACTCGAGAAAATCCAGGAGGTTCTCCCCTCCAGGCGAGATGAGGCCCATTTCCGCTGAGGTCTCGAGGCTAATCACACCTAACCTCTGGAACTTCCAAAGGGTTTCACACCCTTGCTGCAACTCAAGAAGTTCCTCGACATACCCGTCTCCACTCGAGAGGAAGCACGAGAGTCCTGCCCACATCCAGAGGAGCCCCGTTTCCGCCTCCTAGCCACGAAAGGAGGATCCTTTTCCCGTGGTCGGTCAAGAATTCCCGGCGTTCCCGTCGCATCTCAAGACGAGGCGCTCTCCACAGGAAAAGGCGAGAGGAACTCCAGGGTCGTGCAACATTCCCAGAGTCCCCAAGATGTCTCAGCTCCATTCCAGGGGAAACCTGTTTTCCCTGCACTGCCTCTACCTTTCAAGCCGAGGGATCGATTCACACCAACGGTGGTACATGGGACAGCCCTGTGGGAAAGCCTCGTGGAATGTCTCCTGGGAAAGCCTCGAGGGAAAGCCACAGATCCCTTGATCACGCGAAGGGAAGGTGCACACTGCAGCTTACAGCTCGGGAGGAAAGCTCACGTGCATTGCCCCCACTCGAGACGAGGACTGACTCCCCTGGAGAGACTCCAGAAGTACCCCAAGATCCATGTCAGCACTGGAGAGGAATCCTCAGGTTCCAGCACCGACTCCACACAAGTCTTAGGTCCCTAGCATCGACGGGAGAGTAATCCCCAGAGGCCGCCGAGCAACTCGCATGGGGACTGGCCTTTCCTGATGCAACCAGAGCGGGTCCCTGAGGTCCCCGATCGTAAGTCGAGAACACCTTCCGCAACTCGAGAAAATCCAGGAGGTTCTCCCCTCCAGGCGAGATGAGGCTCATTTCCGCTGAGGTGTTTCGAGGCTAATCACACCTAAACCTCTGGAACTTCCAAAGGGTCCTTCACACCCTTGCTGCAACTCAAAATGTTCCCCTACATACCCGTCTCCACTCGAGAGGAAGCACGCGAGTCCCGCCCACATCGCGAGGAGCCCGCGTTTCTGCCTCCTAGCTCGAGAGGAGGGATTCCTTTCCCTGCCGTGTTCGGGAAAGAATTCCCGGCGTTCCCGTCGCTTCTCAACAGGAGGCCCTCTCCACAGGAAAGGCGGAGAGGAACTCCAGGGTCGTGCCACCATTCCCAGAGTCCCCAGATGTCTCAGTCCATTCCAGGGAAACCTGTTTTCCCTGCACTGCCTCGACTTTCAAGCGAGGATCCACTCACACCACGGTGGCACGTGGGACAGCCCTGTGGGAAAGCCTCGTGAAAAGCCTCGTGGGAAAGCCTCGAGGGAAAGCCACAGGATCCCTTGATCCACGCGAAGGGAAGCGTGACACTGCTCCTACAGCTCGGGAGGGAAGCGCACGTGCATGCCCCCATTCGAGACGAGGACTGACTCCCCTGGGGAGACTCCAGAAGTACCCCAAGATCCATGTCAGCACTGGAGAGGAATCCTCAGGTTCCAGAACCGACTCCACATAAGGTCTTAGGCCCGGCATCGACGGGAGAGGAATCCTGAGAGCCACCGAGCAACTCGCATGGGGACTGGCCTTTCCTGAGGCCACCAGAGTGGGTCCCTGAGGTCCCCGTCGTAAGTCGAGAGCACCTGCCGCAACTCTGAGAAAATCCAGGAGGTTCTCCCATCCAGGCGAGATGAGGCCCATTTCCGCTGAGGCGTCTTGAGGCTAATCAAATCTAACATCTGGAAATCCAATGGGTCCTTCTCCCCATTGCTGCAACTCAAGAAGTTCCCCGACATACTCGTCTCCACTCGAGCAGGAAGCACGAAGAGTCCCGCCCACATCCAGAGGAGCCCCCGTTTCCGCCTGCTAGCTCGAGAGCAGGGATCCTTTACCTGCGTGGTCGGGAAAGAATTCCCGGCATTCCCGTCACATCTCAAGAGGAGGCGCTCTCCACAGGAAAGGCGAGAGGAACTCCAGGGTCCGTGCCACATTCCCAGAGTTCCCCAGATGTCTCACTCCATTCCAGGGAAACCTGTTTTCCCTGCACTGCCTCGACTTTCAAGCCGAGGATCGACTCACAACACGGTGGCACGTGGGACAGCCCTGTGGGAAAGCCTCGTTGGAAAGCCTGGAGGGAAAGACACAGGTCCCTTGATCCACGCGAAGGGAAGCGTGACACTGCTGCTTCAGCTCGGGAGGAAAGCTCACGTGCAAGGCCCCACTCGAGACGAGGACTGACACCTCTGGGGGACTCCAGAAGTACCCCAAGATCCATGTCAGCACTGGAGAGGAATCCTCAGGTTCCGGCACCGAATCCACACAAGGTCTTAGGCCCTGGCATCGACGGGAGAACAATCCCGAGAGGCCCCAGTGCAACTCGCATGGGGACTGGCCTTTCCTGTGGCCACCAGAGCGGGTCCCTGAGGGCCCCGTCGTAAGTCGAGAGCACCTGCCCGCAACTCGACAAAATCCAGGAGGTTCTCCCCTCCAGGCGAGATGAGGCCCATTTCCGCTGAGGCGTCTCGAGGCTAATCAAACCTAACCACTGGAACTTCCAAAGGGTCCTTCACACCCTTCCTGCAACTCAAGAAGTTCCCCGACATACCCGTCACACTCGAGAGGAAGCACGAGAGTTCGGCCCACATCCAGAGGAGCCCCGTTTCCGCTTCCTAGCTTTAGAGGAAGTATCCTTTCCCTGCGTGGTCGGGAAAGAATTCCCGGCGTTCCCGTCGCATCTCAAGGGGAGGCGCTCTCCACAGGAAAGGCGAGAGGAACTCCAGGGTCGTGCCACCATTCCCAGAGTCCCCCAGAGGTCTCCGTCCATTCCAGGGAAACCTGTTTTCCCTGCACTGCCTCGACTTTCAAGCCGATGATCGACTCACACCACGGTGGCACGTGGGACAGCCCTGTGGGAAAGCCTCGTGGGAAAGCCTCGTTGGAAAGCCTCGAGGGAAAGCGCCTGATCCCTTGATCCACGCGAAGGGAAGCGTGACACTGCTGCTTCAGCTCGGGAGGAAAGCGCACGTGCATTCTCCCACTCGAGACGACGACTGACTCCCCTGGGGAGACTCCAGAAGTACCCCAAGATCCATGTCAGCACTGGAGGTGAATGCCTCAGGTTCCGGCACCTACTCCACACAAGATCTTAGGCCCCGGCATCGACGGGAGAGGAATCCCCAGAGGCCACCGAGCAACTCGCATGGGGACTGGCCTTTCCTGAGGCCAACAGAGCGGGTCCCTGAGGTCCCTATCGTAAGTCGAGAGCACCTGCCGCAACTCGAGAAAATCCAGGAGGTTCTCCCCTCCAGGCGAGATGAGGCCCATTTCCGCTGAGCCGTCTCGAGGCTAATCAAACCTAACCTCTGGAACTTCCAAAGGGTCCTTCACACCCTTGCTGCAACTCAAGAAGTTCCCCGACATATCCGTTTCTACCCGAGAGGAAGCACGAGAGTTCCCCGCACATCCAGAGGAGCTCCGTTTCCTCCTCCTAGCTCGAGAGAAGGGATCCTTTCCCTGCGTTGTCGGGAAAGAATTCCCGGCGTTCCCGTCGCATCTCAAGAGGAGGCGCTCTCCACAGGAAAGGGGAGAGGAACTCCAGGGTCGTGCCACCATTCCCAGAGTCCCTCAGAAGTTTCAGTCCATTCCAGGGAAACCTGTTTTCCCTGCACTGCCTCGACTTTCAAGACGAGGATCGACTCACACCACGGTGGCACGTGGGACAGCCCTGCCGGAAATCCTCGTGGGAAAGACTTTGTGGGAAAGCCTCGAGTGAAAGCCACAGATCCATTGATCCAAGCGAAGGGAAGCGTGACACTGCTTCTTCAGTTCGGGAGGAAAGCGCACGTGCATGCCCCCACTGGAGACGAAGACTGACTCCCCTGGGGAGACTCCAGAAGTACACCAAGATCCATTTCTGCACTGGAGAGGAATCCTCAGGTTCCGGCAGCGTCTCCACGCAAGATCTTAGGCGCTGGCATCGACGGGAGAGGAAACACGAGAGGCCCCCGAGCAACTCGCATGGGGACTGGCCTTTCCTGAGGCCACTAGAGCGGGTCCCAGAGGTCCCCGTCGTAAGACGAGAGCACATGCCGCAACTCGAGAAAATCCAGGAGGTTCTCCCATGCAGGCGAGCTGAGTCCAATTTCCGCTGAGGTATCTCAAGGCTAATCACAACTTACCTCTGGAACTTCCAAAGGGTCACTTCACACCCTTGCTGCAACTCAAGAAATTCCCCGACATACCCGTCTCCACTCGAGAGGAAGCACGAGAGTCCTGCCCACATCCAGAGGAGCCCCGTTTCCGCCTCCTAGCTGGAGAGGAGGGATCCTTTCACTGCGGGTCGGGATGGAATTCCCGGTGTTCCCGTCACATCTCAAGAGGAGGCGCTCTCCACCGGAAAGGCGAGAGGAATTTCAGGGTCGTGCCACCATTCCCAGAGTCCCCTGGATGTCTCAGTCCATTCCAGGGAAACCTGTTTTCCCTGCACTGCCTCGACTTTCAAGCCGAGGATCGACTCACACCACGGTGGCACGTGGGACAGCCCTGTGAGAAAGCCTCGTGGGAAAGACTCTTGGGAAAGCCTAGATGGAAAGCCACAGATCCGTTGATCCACGCGAAGGAAGCGTGACTCTGCTGCTACAGCTCGGGAGGAAAGCGCACGTGCATGCCCCCACTCGAGTAGAGGACTGACTGCCCCTGGGGAGACTCCAGAAGTACCCCAAGATCCATGTCAGCACTGGAGAGGAATCCTCAGGTTCCGGCACCGAGTCCACACAAGATCTTAAGGCCCCGGCATCGACAGGAGAGGAATCCCGAGAGGCCCCCGTGCAACTCGCATGGGGACTGGCCTTTCCTGAGGCCACCACAGCGGGTCCCTGAGTTCCCCGTCGTAAGTCGAGAGCACCAGCCGCAACTCGAGAAAATCCAGGAGGTTCTCCCCTCCAGGCGAGCATGAGACCTATTTCTGCTGAGGCTATCTCGAGGCTAATCACACCTTACACTCTGGAACTTCCAAAGGGTCCTTCACACCCATGCTGCAACTCAAGAAGTTCCCCGACATACCCGTCTCGACACGAGTGGAAGCACGAGAGTCCCGCACACATTCAGAGGAGCCCCGTTTCCGCCTCCTAGCTCGAGAGGAGGGATCCTTTCCCTGCGTGGTCGGGAAAGAATTCCCGGCGTTTCCGACCCATCTCAAGAGGAGGCGCTCTCCACAGGAAAGGCGAGAGGAAGTCAGGGTCGTGCCACCATTCACAGAGTCCCCAGAAGTCTCAGTCCATTCCAGGTAAACCTGTTTTCCCTGCACTGCCTCGACTTTCAAGGGAAGGATCGACTCACACCAAGGTGGCACGTGGGACAGCCCTGTGGGAAAGCCTCGTGGGAAAACCTCGTGGGAAAGCCTGGAGGGAAAGACCCAGATCCCTTGATCCACGCGAAGGGAAGAGCGACACTGCTGCTTACAGCTCGGGAGGAAAGCACACCTGCATGCCCCCACTCGAGACGAGGACTGACTCCCCTGGGGAGACTCCAGAAGTACCCCAAGTTCCATGTCAGCACTGGAGAGGAATCCTCAGGTTCCGGCACCGACTCCACAGAAGGTCTTAGGCCCCGGCATCGACGGGAGAGGAATCCCGAGAGGCCCAGAGAAATCGCATGGGGACTGGCCTTTCCTGAGGCCACCAGAGCGGGTCCCTGAGGTCCCCTTCATAAGTCGAGAGCACCTGTCGCAACTCGAGAAAATCCAGGAGGTTCTCCCCTCCAGGCGAGATGAGGCCCATTTCCGCTGAGGCGTCTCGAGGCTAATCACACCTAACCTCTGGAACTTCCAAAGGGTCCCTCAAACCCTTGCTGCAACTTAAGAAGTTCCCCGACATACCCGTCTCCCCTCAAGAGGAAGCAAGAGAGTCCCGCCCACATCCAGAGGAGTCCCGTTTCCGCCTCCTAACTCGAGAGGAGGGATCCTTTCCCTGCGTGGTCGGGGAAGAATTCCCGGCTTTCCCGTCGCAGCTCAAGAGGAGGCGCTCTCCACAGGAAAGGCCAGAGGAACTCCTGGGTCGTGCCACCATTCCCAGAGTCCCCCAGATATCTCAGTCCATTCCAGGGAAACCTGTTTTCCCTGCACTGCCTCGACGTTTCAAGCCGAGGATCGATTCACACCACGGCGGCACGTGGGACATCCCTGTGGGAAAGCCTCGTGGAAAAGCCTCGTCTGGAAAGCCTCGAGGGAAAGCCACAGATCCCTTGATCCTCGCGAAGGGAAGCTCAACACTGCTGCTACAGCTCGGAGGAAAGCGCACGTGCATGCTCCCACTCGAGACGAGGACTTACTCCCTGGGGAGACTCCAGAAGTGCCCCAAGATACATCTCGGCAATGGAGAGGAATCCTCAGGTTTGGCACAGACTCCACACAAGATCTTAGGCCCCGCATCGACGGGAGAGGAATCCCGAGAGGCCCCCCAGCAACCCGCATGGGAACTGGCCTTTCCTGAGGCCACCAGAGCGGGTCCCTGAGGTCCCCGTCGTAAGACGAGATAACCTGCCGCAACTCGAGAAAATCCAGGAGGTTCTCCCCTCCAGGCGAGATGAGGCCCATTTCCGCTGAGGCGTACCGAGGCTAATCACATCTAAAATCTGGAATTTCTAAAGGGTCCTTCACACCCTTGCTGCAACTCAAGAAGTTCCCCGACATACCCGTCTCCACTCGAAAGGAAGCACGAGAGTCCCGCTCACATCAAGAGGAGCCCCGCTTCCGCCTCCTAGTTCGAGAGGAGGGATCTTTTCCCTGCGTGGTTGGGAAAGAATTCCTGGCGTTGCCCGTCGCATCTCAAGAGGAGGCGCTCTCCACAGGAAAGGCGAGAGGAACTGCAGGGTCGTGCCATCATTCCCTGAGTCCCCCAGATGTCTCAGTCCATTCCAGGGAAAACTGTTTTCCCTGCACTGCCTCGACTTTCAAGCCACGGATCGACTCACACCACGGTGGCACGTGGGACAGCCCTGTGGGAAAGCCTCGTGGGAAAGCCTCGTGGGAAAGCCTCGTGGGAGAGCCTCGAGGGAAAGCCACAGACCCCTTGATCCAAGCAAATGTAAGCGTGACACTGCTGCTACAGCTCCGGAGGAAAGCGCACGTGCATGCCCCCACTCGAGAAGAGGACTGACTCCCCTGGGGAGACTCCAGAAGTACCCCAAGATCCATTGCAGCACAGGAGAGAAATCCTCAGGTTCCGGCACCGACTCCACACAAGATCTTAGGCCCCGGCATCGACGGGAGAGAAATCCCGAGAAGCCCCCGAGGAACTTGCATGGGGACTGGCCTTTCATGAGGCCACCAGAGCGGGTCTCTGAGGTCCAAGTCGTAAGTCGAAAGCTCCTGCTGCAACTCGAGAAAATCCAGGAGGTTCTCCCCTCCAGGCGAGATATGGCCCATATCCGACGAGGCGTCTCGAGGCTAATCAACAAGCGTCTGGAACTAACAAAGGGGCCTTCAAACCCTAGCTGCAACTCAAGAAGTTCCCCGAAATACCCCTCTCCACTCAAAAGGAAGCACGAGAGTCTTGCCCACAGCCAGAGGAGCCCGTTTCCGCCTCATAGCTCGAGAGGAAGGATCCTTTCCCTGCGTTATCCGGAAAGAATTCCCGGCGTTCCAGTCGCATCTCAAGAGGAGGCGCAACCACAGGAAAGGCAAGAGGAACTCCAGGGTCTTGCCACCATTCCCAGAGTCCGCCAGATGTCTCAGGCCATTCCAGGGAAACCTGTTTCCCTGCACTGCCTCGACTCTCAAGCCGAGGATTGACTCACACCACGGTGGCACGTGGGACAGCCCTGTGGGAAAGCCTCGTGGGAAAGCCTCGTGGGAAAGCCTCAAGGGAAAGCCACGTATCCCTTGATCCACCCGAAGGGAAGCGCGACACTGCTGCTACAGCTCGGGAGGAAATCGCACGTGCATGCCCCCACTCTAGACGAGGTCTGACTCCCCTGGGGAGACTCCAGAAGTACCCCAAGATCCATGTCAGCACTGGAGAGGAATACTCAGGTTCCGGCAGCGACTCCACACAAGGCCTTAATCCCCGGCATCGAAGGGAGAGGAATCCCGAGAGGCCCCCGAGCAACTCGCATGGGGACTGGCCTTTCCTGAGGCCACCAGAGAGGGGTCCCTAAGGTCCCCTACGTAAGTCCAGAGCACCAGCCGCAACTCGAGAAAATCCAGGAGGTTCTCCCCCCCCAGGCGAGATGAGGCCCATTACCGCTGAGGCGACTCAAGGCTAATCACACCTAACCTCTGGAACTTCCAAAGGGTCCTTCACATCCTTGCTGCAACTCAAGAAGTTCCCCGACATACCCGTCTCCACTCAAGAGGAAGCACGAGAGTCCCGCCCACATCCAGAAGAGCCCCGTTTCTGCCTCCTTGCTCGAGAGGAGCTATCATTTCCTTTCGTGGTCGGCAAAGAATTCCTGGCGTTCCCGTCGCATCTCAAGAGGAGGCCGCAATCCACAGGAAAGGCGAGAGGAACTCCAGGGTCGTGCCACCATTCCCAGAGTCCCCAAGATGTCACCAGTCCATTCCAGGGAATCCTGTTTTCCCTGCACTGCCTCGACTTTCAAGCCAAGGTTCGATATTGACACACACCACGGTGGCACGTGGCACAGCCGTTTGGGAAAGCCTCGAGGGAAAGGCACAGATCCCCTGACCCATGCGAGGAGAAGCGTGGACACTGCTGCTACAGCTCGGGAGGAAAGCGCACGTGCATGCCCCCACTCAGGAAGAGGACTGACTCCCTGGGGAGACTCCAGAAGTACCCCAAGTTCCATGTCAGCACTGGAGAGGAATCCTCAGGTTACGGCACCGACTCCATACAAGGTCTTAGGCCCCGCATCGACGGGAGAGAAATCCCGAAAGGCTCCCGAGCAACTCGCATGGGGACTGGCCTTTCCTGAGGCCACCAGAGCTGGTCCCTGTGGTCCCCGTCGTAAGTCGAGAGCACTTGCCGCCAACTCGAGAAAATCCAGGAGGTTGTCCCCTCCAGGCGAGATGAGGCCCATTTCCGCTGAGGCTACTCGAGGCTAATCACACCTAACCTCTGGAACTTCCAAAGGGTCCTTCACAGCCTTACTGCAACTCAAGCAGTTCCCCGACATACCCGTCTCCACTCAAGAGGAAGCCCGAGAGTCCCGCCCACATCCAGAGGAGCCCCGTTTCGCCTCCTAGCTCGAGAAGAGGGATCCTTTCCCTGCGTTGTCGGGAAAGAATTCCCGGCGTTTCCGTTGCATTTCAAGAGTAGGCGCTCTCCACAGGAAAGCCGAGAGAACTCCAGGGTCGTGCCACCATTCCCACAGCCCCCCAGATGTCTCAGTCTATTACAGGGAAACCTGTTTTCCCTGCACTGCCTCGACTTTCAAACCGAGGTTCGAACACCCACCATGGTGGCACGTGGGACAAACCCTGTGGGAAAGCCTCGTGGGAAAGCCTCGAGGGAAAAGCCACAGATCCCTTGATCCACGCTAAGGGACCGTGACACTGCTGCTCAGCTAGGGAGGAAAGCGCACGTGCATGCCCCACTCGAGACAGAGGACTGACTCCCTGGGGAGACTCCCAGAAGTACCGCCAAGATCCATGTCAGCCCTGGAGAGGAATCCTCAGGTTCCAGGCACCGACTCCACACAAGGTCTTAGGCCCCTGTATCGAAGGGAGAGGAATCCCAAGAGGCCCCCGAGCAACTCGCATGGGGACTGGCCTTTCCTGAGGCCACCAGAGCGGGTCCCTGAGGTTCCCCGTCGTAAGTCGAGAGCTCCTGCCACAACTCGAGAAAATCCAGGAGGTTCTCCCCTTCCAGGCGTGATGAGGCCCATTTCTGCTGAGGCGTCTCCAGGCTAATCACACCTAACCTCTGGGAACTTCCAAAGGGTCCTTCACACCATATCTGCAACTCAAGAAGTTCGCCGACATACCTTTCTCCACTAGAGAGAAAGCACGAGAGTCCCGCCCACATCCAGAGGAGCCCCGTTTCCGCCTCCTAGCTCGAGAGGAGGGATCCTTTCCCTGCGTGGTTGGGAAAAAATTCCCGGCGTTCCCGTCGCATCTCAAGAGGAGGCGCTCTCCACAGGAAAGGCAGAGGAACTCCAGGGTCGTGCCACCGTTCCCAGAGTCCCCAAGATGTCTCAGTCCATTCCAGGGAAACCTGTTTTCCCTGCACTGCCTCGACTTTCAAAAGCCGAGGATCGACATCGACACACACCACGGTGGCACGTGGGACAGTCCTGTGGGAAAGCCTCGTGGGAAAGCCTCGTGGGAAAGCCTCGAGTGAAAGCACAGATGCCTTGATCTACGCGAAGGGAAGCGTGACACTGCTGCTAAAGCTCGGGAGGAAAGCGCACGTGCATGCCCACTCGAGACGAGGACTGACTCCCCTGGGGAGACTCCAAAGTACCAAGATCCATGTCAGCACTGGAGAGGAATCCTC